>NC_141160.1:77977813-78117813 GCF_053477565.2 Lygodium microphyllum
CAGTAAAAGAAGAAACACGGGCAAAGAAAAGAGGAGTAAAAAAAGTAACGTTGATAATAACAACGCCCGCGGGCCGCCGTGACAGCAGCAATAGAGACACCTTCTTCCCCCTTCTCAGATTTTCAAACCCTTATCCCCTTTTAAAGAGTTCTTCCTTCCCTCTTCCAATCAAATAGAGAGAGAGGCGGTAGGATGCCCACCCCCACAGAGCATTGGAAGAAAATAATGTGTGCGACGATGGAGGTACCCAGGCTTGTGATTGCATTTGCCACAGCACAAGCGACCGTGGATTCCAGCAACTGGTCCAATAGAGCGGCTCATGCAGGGTTGCCCTTGCACCATGTAGCATAAAAAGGGCTAAATATAAGTGCACTTCAACATGTGATTGACATCAGCATCATCATTAGTGATGCGGCCTCCAACACCATCTTCTAGGCCTAGTAGGATGCCATTCCCTTTGTATCAATTTCATAGGATGCACAACAACTTGGTAGGATAAAGGCCAGAGGCGAAAGAACGAAAGTGAGAGGAACAAGAAGAAGAGAGGTTCTTGTTGAGAGGATAGGGATAAGACAAGGTAGAAGAAGAAGAAGAAGAGAAAAGATGGAGTCCAACATGAGGCAATAGAAAGTAAGAGAGGTGGTCTCCCTAATTTTCGTAGGCCCTTCTCTTGGCCCTTGCCTTTGTCCCATGGGTCTCTTCTCCTTTGCCATCCCTCCCTATCCCTTGTCTACTTCAGCATTTTTCACATTCATTTAATTCCATAAACCCCTTTCTCAATAGGTTCTTCATTAGCCCCTCTTATACACCCCATTTACCCCTTGAATATCATTTTTGGTCTTCCAATTCCAATTCAACCTTATTTCATCTGAGGGTGGCAAGTCACGACAGAGATCACAAAGGATAGATAGGTACTTTTCTAAAATGTTTAAAAGAAAATTTCTCCGATCTAACAATTAAGATATGAAAGTTAAAAGCAATACATTAAAAATGTACAATTAAAGTGGTTATTCCTATCCTCTATCCTCTCTCCCTACATAACTTCCCCATTAGCTTCACCTACTCCCCAAAGTTTCCCATTCACCCCGTTATCAGCACCATTAATTATTTATGAGATCCCCTCTTGTTTTTCCCATCTTCCTTAATCATTATGAACATACAAACACATTGACCTTTTAAATCAAGCTTAAACCAATTACCATAGGAACATATCCTGTAGAAAATTCAAGAGCATATTCCCATGCCCTCCTCTTTTTCCATATACAAGTGAGAGCTTTATTTTGATGAGGTGCCCTTTAGAGCTACATGATGAAGGGAATCATTATTCTTTACTCTATTAGGAATGGAGGAGTTGTGCTCATGATCCATGTGAAAGATTGAACCCTATCTTTTGAAGACTATACAAGTTTTCAGTGTGGGAGTATTTGAGGTAGGAGTTCCCTTACTTTGGTGGTCATGGTTTGGAGTCCCATACCCTACCATGGCTAGGCCTTATGATCAAAGTTGTTTTACTAACAATTTTGGAAGTTGTTTGTGTTAGACAGTGGTTCTTCTTTGACAAGGTTCGCGAGGATGCTTCACATTTCAGTGTGGGAGGAATATGATGACACCCAAAGAAGCATAAAAACAAGGCACAAAAGAATCCAAGCATGCATCATATTTTTATTTTTTGTCAAGAGAATAATACTACATTGTTACAAAGTCACCAAAAAGAGATAGAGATATGAGGGGACCACATCCACATCTGCACCGACATCCATCATAAATAAATGGTATACACGAAGTGTTACGTGCATGCATTTGTGAAGGGTAGGAATACTCAAAATTAAAGGCCAAAAGGTCCTATGATATCAAATGTATCAAAGTTTCAAAGAAATAATAAAATACAAAGGGGTGTGCTTTTTGGGGAAGAGGTGGGGTGGAGTGCACGAGTGGTTATGTGCCTCTTTCCCTTCCCTCTCTTGTCCAATCGCATATTCTCCTTTTGGTGGTGCAAAAAGTTATTCTCTCTCCTCTCTCCTCTGTTTTTTGTGCAGAAATTTATATTTTCCCTTTTGTTCTTGCATAATGGTTGAAGTTATGGATGAAGATGACAAATTGGTTCATTATTAAAAGAGAGATTTATGGTTTCTTTTCAGTTTTTGAGATTAATGGCAGAGCCATACACATAGATTTTGTGTGCTTTGTCCATGGTTTTGTGGTTGATTATGTTCGTGGGAGGGTTGCTGTCAGAGGACATAATAGAGAGTTTGTTCTTCTCTTTTACAGAGCACCCACAGATGTAGAAACAGAATCTAAAGAGGACGAATGTGATAATGTAGAAGTAGATTATGAAAGTGAGCTAAAAGGATCTATCCTACTCATAGAAGGCAGAGATGAGGAAGAAGTTTCTGAAGTTCCTAAAGCCTTAAAAGTAGAAGATCCCTTTTTGCTCGACAGAATGATTGTGGTACCCTTTGGACTGATTAATGAGTCAGGTCATGAGCAAAGCCTTTTATAAGAAATGGATTAAGAAGAATAGGCCTTTCTTCAGCAATGGCTCTTGTCATCTCCAAAGCTACCCTTCCTTAAAGAAGATGATGACGATTCGCCTTGCCAACAACCCCCAACCCTGCAGCTCTAATAGAATGTAGAAAGTTCATGTTATGTGACATTCTTGGATGCATCTTTAGAAGAGGAATCCTTGAGCTAAGAAGTAATTCATTTCCAATCCAAAATCGAAACCTCAATGATACCCTTTCAGCCTCCCAAGGAGCGAGCTAAGACTCCATTAAAAGACAACAATAGTTTCACTGCATCAACAGAAGATGAGACCACTCCCTTGAAGGAGTCGAGGATCTTTACCCAGAAGCATTCCGTGGGACATTTATCCGTGAAGTGGAAGGTGAAAGGCAATTGACATTTGTGGATGCTGATGGTATTGAACGTCACCTGAAAGTGGGTCGAAATCTTCAAGAGGAGGAACTATTGGTCATGCAAGACCTACTAAAGCAGAACTTAGATGTGTTTGCATGGTCGTACAAAAGATCTGAAAGGTGAGAAGGATCGAAGCTTGCACGCGAGCTATGGCGGGAGAGCAAGAGCAAGAAAGAGAGAGACAAGAAATGGGAACTCCAACAGTCACAATGTGTGACCGGGCCTTCCTTTATTCAAACTGTCACTAAAAGAATAAAGAATAAAGTGACGTGACGGGCGCCCACCACCTGCAGTGTGCAGTGGCGGGTACTATCAGTGTAGTAATACACGGGGCGGCACGGCGGAGGCGCCTTTACCCCCAACAACCTCCCACTTAAAGGCGAATCTGCCCTAGTGAAAGAGAAAAGAAAAAAAGAAAAGACAGTATAAATGTACATAGGTACAAGGGATGAGGAAAGGTGACATCTCATCCAACGCCCATCAACCTCCTGAGGAAGGCAAAGCGCTCAGTAGTGAGGCTCTTCGTGAGCAAATCTGCAGGATTCTCGTCAGTGGAGATCTTGACAAGGTCAACAGACCTGTCCTCCACGACACCACGTATGAAGTGATACCTCACCTCAATGTGTTTCGTCTTCGCATGGAAGACCGGATTCTTAGCCAACTGAATGGCACTCATAGAATCCGAATGCAGTGTAGGTGTAGCATCAATCCCAAGGTCAGCAACTAGACGGCCTAACCATATGGCCTCCTTGCAAGCCTCAGTGGCTGCAACATACTCGGCCTCAGTGGTAGACAAAGCCGTACACTTCTGAACCCTGGACATCCAAGAGACAGCCCCTCCAGCATAGGTGAATACATAGCCAGAAGTGGACTTCCTACATATCTGCTGTGCCCTTCAGGTACCTCATGATACCCTTCACGGCATCCCAATGTCTGCTGCCAGGTGTAGCCATATAGCGTGCCACAACACCAACTGCATGTGCAATATCTGGACGAGTGGCTATCATGGCATACATCAAACTGCCCATGGCTGATGCATAAGGGATCTTGGCCATCTCGGCCCTTTGCTCATCTGTCTGCGGACAATCGGCCTGTGATACCTTCACATAAGAAGGTAATGGACAGCCAATAGGCTTTACGTCCTGCATGCGGAAGTGCTCAAGGACTTTATGAATGTACTCCCGCTGTGAGAGATACAAAAGTCCCTGATGCCTATCGCGCTTAATGCGCATCCCAAGTATATGTGAGGCCTGTCCCAAATCCTTCATCTCAAAGCTCTTCTTCAGCTGAGATTTAAGAGCATCTAGCTCATCATGAGCTTTCCCTGCTATCAGCATATCATCAACATAGAGTACCAAGATAAGTAAACTGCCATCACGGGCTTTCTTCGTGTAAAGACACGGATCCATAGCACTCCTGCTGTAGCCTTGTGACTGCATAAAGGCATCAAACTTATGATACCATTCCCTAGGTGTCTGCTTCAAGCCATACAAGCTCTTCTTCAACTTGCACACTAGGTGCTCCATGCCAGGTTCTGCAAAGCCCTTAGGCTGATCCATATAGATCTCATCATGCAAGTCCCCATGTAGAAAAGCCGTCTTGACATCCATCTGATATAGATCTAAGTCAAGCTGTGCAACCAAAGCCAAGACTAAGCGCAGGGTGGTCATCTTAACCACAGGAGAGAAGACCTCATCAAAGTCCACACCATGTTCCTGCTTAAAACCCTTTGCTACCAATCTAGCCTTGTATGCCGGCTTGGGGTGTCCAGGGGTACTTTTCAGCTTGTACACCCACTTGCATGGCAAAGCCTTCTTGCCCTTAGGCAAGGCAACCAAATCCCAAGTCTCATTCTTATGCAGGGAGTCTATCTCAGACTGCATAGCCCTCTCCCATGAGTGACTGTCACCCCTGCGCATAGCCTCATCATAAGTGAAAGGCTCTCCTGCATCTGTAACCAAAACATAATGCATAGAGGGCTGAAATCTGTCAGGTGGACGTCTGTCTCTAGCAGACCGTCTCACCGCAGGCTCTGCTGCCTGTCTAACTGCCTGTCCAATACCCTGGCCCTGTGGAGGAACTCCTGTAGGCTGTACTACTGGCTGTGCTGGAGCTCTAGGCTCCTCCTGAAAGATCACTCTGCGGATCTCAACCACCTTCTCAGGCTGCCTGTGCATCTTGTCTTCATGGAAGATGACATCATGGCTGCGTACTATTTTCCGCTCGCCTGCGGATCCCATAGGCGATAGCCCATCTCTCCTGACTCACCATAGCCAAGGAATATGCATTTAATGCTCTTTGGATCCAATTTACTCCTCTTGTCCTTGGGCACATGGCAGAATGCCTCACATCCAAAGACACGGAGATGCGCATAAGAGGGTGGCTTACCAACCCAAACTTCCTCTGCAACCTGGAAATCCAATCCACTAGAAGGCGATCGGTTTATGACATGCACTGCCGTACTAACTGCCTCAGCCCAAAAGCTCTGTGGTAGGCCTGCATGGCTAAGCATAAAGCGGACACGCTCCTGAATAGTCCTGTTCATGCGCTCAGCCAAACCATTCTGGGCGGGGGTGTAAGGGGTGGTCAACTGACGCTTAATACCCCTCTCATCACAAAACTGCTCAAAAGCACGTGAGACATATTCTCCCCCATTGTCAGTCCTAAGGCATTTCAGCCTATACCCAGTCTGGTTCTCAACAAGAGCAAGCCAACGCTGAAAGACTGCCAAGACATCGGACTTTTGCTTTATGGGATAAGCCCACACTTTCCTAGAAAAATCATCAATGAAGGTAACAAAGTACTTCACGCCACCCATAGACATACACGGCATGGGCCCACAAACATCTGAATTCACCAAAGCCAAGGGCTCACTCATGCATGGCCTACCCGATTTCTTATGCGTAGACCTATTCTGCTTACCATAAAGACAATGATCACATGAGTCAAAACGTGCATAGTCCAAAGGCGGAAGATACTGCAAACCAGATAACATTTTCATTCCCTTCAAAGACATATGCCCCAAACGGGCATGCCAAAGTGATACATGTGGGATAGAGCCCACTACCAAAACATGGTCTACGGAAGACCCAGATACAACAAGAGGATAGAGGCGGCCAGCCTTGGCGCCTCTAGCAAGCACAAGTTTGCCTTTGGTAATCTTCCAGGCAGAATCCCCAAAACAGACATGAAACCCTGCATCATCCAACTGTCCTACAGACATAAGACTGCGCGTAAGCGCAGGTACATGACGTACATCCCTGAGCAAAAAGGAACTGCCAGTGGAAAACTGCAACTGAATATCTCCACAGCCCACAATATCAAGAGACCTGTCATCTCCAAGTCTGACTGATCCAGATACAGTACGGTAAGAGTGAAACCACTCACAGTAAGGCGTCACATGGAAGGACGCACCTGAATCCAATAACCAGCACTGTGCATACATACTAGGTGTCTCAGTCAAGTGTGAAGCATCAGAAGAACTAGCTGCAAGTATAAACTCATCACCACCATCGGACTCTTCAGTCTGCGTGACATTAATTTCCTCAATCTTGACGTTGGACTTCGCAGGTACTATGCTGCGATCAGAGGACTTCTCCTGCACTTTATCTTTCCCCTTATCCTTGCGCTTCTCATTGCGCAACTCATGACACTGTGGTCTAATATGGCCCTTTTTCCCACAATGATGACAAGTGACATTTGCATTGCGTCCACGCGACTTACTACGCGACTTGCCACCACGAGATTTAGACCGACCCTTCTGCGAGTCACGGCCTCGGCCATTACCACGGTCATACCTGCCATTCCTGCCTCTAACTGTCAAAGCATGACTACCACGAGAGGCATCCAAGTTTTTGCGATTCACCTCTTCCTGAAGAAGAGCACTCTCAACATCTGCCAATTTTAGAGTAGCACTAGAGGCACAAAGAGCAGTGCGGAATACATCCCATGACTCATTCAGAGTTCCAAGCAAGAAAAGAGGAGTTACTTCCTCTCCAAAGGTGATATCCTGCGAAGTCAGGTTCTTCAGTATAGCATGGAACTGGCTCAAGTGAGCAGACATAGTCGCATTATCCTTCATGCGCAGATCCATAAGCTGCTTCAACCAATACATTTGACTCGCCGGACTTTTCTTATCATAAAGATTCTTGATCTTATTCCATAGATCCCATGCACTCTGTGCTTCCTCAAAGACATTATAATGTACCTGTTCAGTGAGAGACAATACAATTGTGGACTTGCATAGCTCATCAAGTTCAAGCCAGTCATCATTGTCCATAGTTTCAGGCTGCTCTCCACTCAACCGAAGTGGCTTAATCTGAGATTTCTGCACCAAGACTTGCCAAATTTGACTCTTCCAGTAAGAGTAGTTGGTACCATCCAACTTTGTAATGTTAAAGATGGCACTATCATGCGAAGATGACGCCATTATGCAGGCTGGAAATGCCCAAACAGTCCAAAACTGCTTGCTGTTTTACTGCAGAAACTGCCCAAAAATGACCAAAACGGGGTCCAAAGGGTGAGCAAAGTGTGCCAAAAGTTGCTGCCCACTTAGTACTAGGTGCGGTACACCAAATCAGGATATTTCAGCATGAAAAGTACACCTCAGTCCACCAATAACTACTTGTTGTAATAAATTGCAGGTATGCAGTCTAGAGAGCAAACTGTCCCAAAATAGGATCCAATGTCAAGCAAACAATGCTAGGTCCAAAGCCGGCATGAAATGGACATAAGCAAGGCCAATGACAGTGAAAAGAACATGAGCTCAACACCGAAGCATGTCAAAATAACATCTGCCACAGTGAAAGGCACACCCCCAGACACTCTAGGCAAAGTGTTCCTGTAACTGCCAAAACCTGACACAAATAGGTGTCTGCTCAAAGAGAAAGATCCAAATATGAGACTCAGCTCATAAGCATCCTGTGAACCAAGAGTACATCAATGCATATCCATAAAGATCGGAGTATGATCCCAAAGTCTCAATGCGTATGTAGCTGCTCAAGACATAAACTGCTCCAAATACATGTAAGTGCTCCAATAGCATGCAACTGTCAAAGGTCAACCAAGCATGTAAAATGCTCCCACTGGCACAAAAGGCGTACAAAGCGAGCTCAGAAGCTCAAACAACCCAAGAGAAAGCACCAGTGATAAGTGACCCTGTCAATGCATCAAGCGCATCCAAGAGAGCATGACATACATGAAGCACCGGTCGTATTAACCATGAAGCAATACATAAGCCCAAATAAGCTCTCAGTCAACTCAATGACATCCAAATAGCAACCAAGATCAGTGATCAAGTAAGCCGGGAATGCTCAAATACATCCAAATCCAAGCTCCAAATGTCGGTATGGCATACACGAACCAAATAGCATATGTCACGAACCAAAGCATGTAATGCAAAAGCCTAACTGTCAAGCAGAGACATGAGGCATAGGCGGTCCACGAGCATGCCAAGTCGGTCCAAATGCCAGCGAAGACGGAGCTAATGCGAAGCTCAAAAGCATCCCATAATCTCATACATATGCTCCAAGTCGTCCCCAAATGTCAGAGATATCATGCCAAAGCTCAAAGCATACATCCGGTATCGGTAGGTAAGTGCCAAAGCATGTAAAGTACCTTCAGCCCACTGTTATTCCAACATGTATTTACTGTTCTAAACAGTAGATTTCAGCCCCAAATTCAAGCCAAAATCATGGTCAAACCAAATGCATACATCCCCAATACATCCGGGTAGGAAGTAGACCGCATACGGGCATCAAATAAGGTAACCGGAGTAGAGTATAAGCATCAAATGCCAATGCCAAGTGTGGCTGCCCTGTTTCCAGCACTTATACATTCTCAAGGCACTAGGCATCATGTAGACCGCATACGGGCATCAAATAGCACAACCGGAATGGAGTATAAGCAACAAATGCTAATGCCAATGGTGCTGCCCTGTTTTCAGCCTGTTATGACAGTTTATAACAGTCCCAAATCTGAAGAAATCAGCCCCGAATGATCAAGACCAATGCCCAAAGCTTGAATGACATCAAACATGAAGTCTATAGCCCTCTTGATCAAGGTAGAGAGCAAGAAGCAATGGCCAAGTGTGGAGCTGAAGTAGATGAGTGCTCACAGCCTGGAAAAAAATGATGCAATCTGCCCTATTGGTGCTGAACTTGCTGTTGCTCCACATGGGCTGAAAAGGGGGTAATGGGGGGCTCAATGATGGCCCAAGGTAGGCACATACCAAGCCATGAAGGCCCAATGCAAAGGGGAGGGAAGATATGAGCTATGGAGCTCAAGAAGAGTGGCTGCCCTTTGTTCCTGCCCTATTTCAATCTGAGAATACACTCAAATGCCTGCAAATGCTGAAGCAATACCTCAAGAGCAAGGCCCTGATGAAGCTCAAGAAGGCCAGGATGGAGCTCGGGAAGCCAGGGAGAGTCGGGAGCTCAAGAGGTCGGCTATGGCTGTCGGGATGGAGACCCAATGCGTGAAGCGAGTCAATGCGAAGGTCGGGAAGCACCGAGTCGAGCTCGAGCAAGAGAATGCCAAGCTCTGATACCAGTTGAAAGGTGAGAAGGATCGAAGCTTGCACGCGAGCTATGGCGGGAGAGCAAGAGCAAGAAAGAGAGAGACAAGAAATGGGAACTCCAACAGTCACAATGTGTGACCGGGCCTTCCTTTATTCAAACTGTCACTAAAAGAATAAAGAATAAAGTGACGTGACGGACGCCCGCCACCTGCAGTGTGCAGTGGCGGGTACTGTCAGTGTAGTAATACACGGGGCGGCACGGCGGAGGCGCCTTTACCCCCAACAAGATCTAAAGGGGATTGATCCCACAGTATGCCAATACCACATCGACCTAGAGCCTGATGCCAAACCTGTGAGGCAAAGATAGAGGCGTATGAATCCCAATTATTCTACTCTGGTGAAGGCTGAACTATTGAAGCTCCTTGAAGCTGAGTTCATTTATCCAATGGCTAACAGTGAATGGGTTTCGCCCATTGTGGTAGTACCCAAGAAGAATGGGAAACTTTGAATATGTGTGGACTTTTGAAAGTTGAATTCCAAGACGAAGAAGGATCATTTCCCTATGCCATTCACAGACCAACTGTTGAACATAGTGGCAAGCCATGAGCTCTATTCCCTCTTGGATGGATTCAATAGATAAAACCAAGTCCAAATGGCAGAAGAAGACCAATCTAAAATAACATTCACCACGGAATCGGGAATCTATGCTTATAGAGTGATGCCATTTGGGCTCTTAATGCTCCTACTACTTTCCAACGAGTGATGATGGTTTCCTTCTAGAACCATCTACATGATTTCATTGAGGTGTATATCGATGAATTTTGTGTCTATAGAATTGGGGACACCTAAAACAGTGTTTTGATAGATGTCAAGAGTATGGGATCTCCCTCAACCCCGAAAAATATGTATTTGGCATCTCATCAAGAGTTCTTCTAGGTCACATTGTCTCTGCACAAGGGATAACAACAGATCCTGCTAAGATTGAGAAGATTGCCACCTTGATAGTGCCAACCAACCATAAGTAATTAAGGGGCTTTCTTGGTCATGTGGGCTATTATAGAATATTCATTGCACACTTTGCAATGAAGGCGGCCCCTTTGCATAAACTCTTGAGGAAACATGTCGAGTTTACATGGACTAATGACTGTGACGAAGCGTTCAACACCTTGAAGTAGTGTTTGATTGAGGCACCCATCCTGCAACCTCTTGATTGAATGAGGGAGTTCTATGTACACACTGATGGATCAGTTGAAGGCTTAGGTGCAGTCCTATGCCAGAAGGGATCCTCAAAGCTAGATCAACCCATTTATTATGCAAGCAGAAAGGCCACTAACAGAGAGCGGAACTATATAGTGATAGAGCTGGAGTGTTTGGCAATGGTGTTTTCCCTAGAGAAGTTTCACCACTACCTGCTGTCAACTCATTTTAAATTTTATGTGGATCATGAGGCCCTATCCTTCCTAATAAACAAAGTAGATGTAAAGGAAATAATGATGAGATGGCTTCTTCTACTCTAGGAGTTTGACTTTAAGGTAATCACCAAACCTGGTCACTCCCATGTTCTGGCTGATCATTTGTCGTGTATCATGCAGAAGGCAGACGAGGAGCAAGATGATCCAGACCTCCCTAATGCTTCCCTGTTCCTGGTAGAAACTGTCGCCCCTTGGTATACAGACATCGCCAACCTACTAGCAACCCAATAGTATCCTCCTGGCATCTCTAGTCAAGAAAGGAAGAAGCTTCTGTTAGAATCAACCCCCTACACCCTATTAGGCGACGCACTATACAAGAAAGACAAAGATGAAGTGCTCAAAAGATGTGTTGCAGGAGACGAGATTGGGGTTGTTCTGAAGGCTTGCCATGACAAGCCATGTGGAGGCCACTTTGCAGGAGAAGCAACAGCCAGAAAGGCTCTGTTAGCAGGATACTAGTGATCGACCCTCCATAAGGATGCCTATGACTACTGTAAGCGATGTGATACATGTCAACGGATGGGGAAACCCACCAAGACTAGTGCCATGCCACTGCAACCTATCATTCCCTTAAAGCCATTCGAGAAGTGGGACATCGATTTTGTAGGTCCAATCGATCCCCCTGCCAGGCGGAAGCAGAACATATATATCTTGGTATATATGGATTATGTCACCAAGTGGTGTGAAGCTAAAGCTTTGAAGCAGGACGATGGTAATAGCTTGGCCTTATTCGTGTACAAGAATATCATCACCTGTTTTGGCAGTTCTCTAGAGTTGGTAAGTGATAGAGGCACTCATTTCATTAATAAGGTCATGGAAGAACTCACGGAGCTATATAAGATTTGTCATCACAAGTCCACCCCCTATTACCCCAGAGCCAACGGCCAAGTTGAAGTCACCAATTGCATCCTCTGCTCGATCCTAACAAGGACAATTGTCACACATCGTCATGATTGGGATGATCGACTTATAGAGGCCCTCTGGGCGTACAGAACCTCCCATAAGGCAGCTACAGGATAGACACCCTTCTAGTTGGTGTATGGTACAGAAGCTGTTTTTCCTGTTGAGAACTGGAATTGCCCTCCCTGTGAGTGGCTTGACTCTACAATGCATGGAAGCCATGCAAGCCCAACGAAAGGCCTATCATGACAACTTCATCAAGCATAAGGAGTTCAAGGAAGATGACTTAGTCCTCGCTTATGATTCCCGATTTGTCAAGCTTTAACAACGTTGGATGGGTCCTTATAAGGTACTTGCCATCAATCCAAATGGCTCAGTCCAAGTCTAGATAGGTTGATCCCTTCATTATTAATGGCTATCGCCTCAAGAAGTATTACCCTCCCTGGGAATCTTGTTAATCACCATCAATAGCTTCATTATTCTTTGCACAATGGTCGAGATGGCTTTACCTAATGCTCATGATAACCCTCTTGCTGATTCTAATGATATGGTTTCGTCCTGATGGCCCCTCACAACCACCTTCTCTTTCCCCTTGGTTTCCTTTTTGTCTGATGCAACACAAGTGGTGAGTATGGTTCTGATACATGGCGTTCCTATCATTCGACGCTTCAAAGACAATAAGACAAAGAAAAGAAAAGAAAATAAAGATATATAGGTCATGGGAGAAAAGGACTTTGGTCCCTATCATATCAACCTATTCTACGAGAAAAAGTGCAAACGCCCTTGGGAATAGGGCAAAATAAAAAGAAAAAAAAAACATAAAAATAAAACTGTTATGGGAGAAAAGGAAGCAATTCCCTGTCATAGCAGGCCTTGTTCCGAGAAAGGTGGAAACACCCTTGGATGGGAGCTGTGGAAAAGATGGTAACACCCCGCACTCCAGGATAGTCGAATCATCAGCAGACACTTTTCCAGAAGAAATTCCAAAGCCACCTCCCTTGGTGTGCTGTCTCTATACTCCCCAGAGAACATGTGATTCCCTAACACAGACGACATGATCTCTAGAAAATCTATAGTACCAGATATATGGGCTACCTCCATGGGTATGCCTCGTCATTAACTCCCTGATGCTAGCAACAGACGAAGAGATCTTCATCGACAAACAAATGAGTGATGTGAGCTTTCATCCTAACAGGATGGGCTATGAGTATGGGTTGCCCTCTGTATTTATCAACATAGCGTGAGACAGAGGGTGGGGTGAGGGACCAGTCCTTTCCCTTCAATTCAAATGAGAGGTGAGCTATGTGGAATGGAGGGTTGCACACACAAGATAGGCCTCTCAATGCACAATGCACGATCTGTTCTTGTGTACTGCACTATAAGACTCCCTGGCCTTCCTTCTCGCACTGTATGCCAGCACCGGGCGGGATACACTACTGCACCATCAAATGCACACACGGCATACAACCTTTGCACAAGTGATTGTGAGGATAACAATAATGGGTGTAAGGATCGGGTTGCCCTCCTATATTCTCAAAAAGAGTGTCAGTCAGAGGGGGTCGAGTGTGACTAGTGTGTCCTCAAAACAATCATTGAGAGGTGAGATTGAGGGATGTTACGACACTTGACGAAATGTATGTTTTCCTTTTTCTATGCACCCACAATATGGGTCTCTACTATCATTACATGACACGTCACCCTCTTCCGTACACTGCACCATAAGGCTCCCTAGCCTTCCTGCTTGCACCTATGCCAGATGGGGCCAGACACACTTATGCACCCTCAACTGTGCACCCTAGCATACTCCTTCTATCCCATTTTTCTTGTCGATTGCTAAACTGGGTGTACGTTATGGGGTTCTTTGCGAGATTCATCGAGTGATGTACGTTATGGGGTGAGTGATTGTTCTTTCCTCCCCATTTGAGTGACTATGTGCGAAATTCCTACACTTTCATAAGCAAAGATGCCTCCTTGGGTGTTGCCGCGTGGTCCTTACTGCACTAGACATATGCTGTGAAGACATCTTGGTACCTCATGTAGCTGACTGTGACACACGACGTGATGTCAACAATTAACCGCAAAGATTGACAAATTGGGCCAAGTTTTTCTAGCCTTACACATTTTGTTTGCAAGTGACGGTTATGTTTTAAGTGTGGGGACGTTAACGTACAATCCATGATACGTCTTGTATTCATGTGGAGTTATTTCACCCTACTAGTAAGGTTTTAAGTGTGGGGACATGTCCTTGTGCGTCTACCGAGCATACATCTTGCATATGTCATCCACGGAATCCGCATGTATCCCATGTCTTCACTTTACCTTAATGGATCCCTTGCCCACCCACCAACCCTCGTCTCCCTTACCTACGAGGCTGTTCTTATTGTTATTTTTCTTTACATGGTGTTTTGGTCGCTTTTCATGTAAACACACTCTAAGTTTACAAAAAGCCAAATCCAACCTTATAGCCATGTGTATCCCTTTCCACTATACCTTTTTCCTTTTTACCGCCCCCTGTTCCAAGCAACGGATTGAAAGTTATTAATTTTTGAAGTAATTCTTGCACATTGGACGTTTTTCCATGTGAACGCTCCTTTATTATTTTGGAATGTTGATTTGATGTGACGACCCTATCCTACACCTTCCACTTGCCATTTTTCATTTTTACCACCAATCATTCTGACATACGAATTGTCCGTTATTAATTTTTGCAAGTTTTCATGTCTTTTTTATGCGTATTTTTATCCTTTTTCCATATGAACCTACCCTATTATCCTTGGAATTCAACTCTGAGTGAATAGCCTTGCCTGAACTCCCTTCCTGCCCATTTCACCTTTTTCCACCACATTGTTCCAACCTACGGATTTTTCGTTATTAATTTTTATAAGTGTTTTCGAGCTTCGTTTTATTGTTTTTCCTCAGTGAACGCCTCCTAAAACCATCAAAATGGGGTTCTAATGTGCCATCCTTGACGATCATCTATGTCCTGACATTTCTCCATTCGATTGCTCTCCATTCCGGTGGTCGGATCATTAACTATTAATTTTCGAATCCCTTTTCGAGTACGATTGTTGGATTTTTCCCATGTGAATGCATCTTATCTTGATTGGAATTGTGTTCTAATGTGATAGAATTATCGGGCATGTTCTTTGGCACATTTCTCATTCTTCCTGCACTTCGTTCCGACAAATGGATTCTCCGATATTAATTCCCATATGCATTTTCGTGCTTGATTTTTGCCTTTTTCCCATGTGAATGCCATGTATTCTCCCCAGACCCCCTATTGTTATTTTCCATTGTCTTTCCCCTGCCCTTCAACACATTTTTCATTTTTACGACATTTCATTCTGATGCACGGTTTGGGTTTTATTAAAATTTTCGTGTTTTTACATATATATGCGCCTCCCATGTTGCATGTGAACATCCGCGTTTTTCAATTTACACGTCTTCTGATGTGTAACGGTGTCTATGGATCTTGCCACTGCAAATTTTTTTACCTTCGCCCCGCACCTGTGCGTGGGATGAGGGGGGGCTACCTTTGCTTTTCTTTTTCCACAACAAAAATCAACTCCTAATTGTTTATTATTATTTATTTATTTATTATATTTTGACTTTAAAAAATCCTAATAACCCCTCCCCCCTTGAAAGTTCCCTCCTTTCCCCTCCTTCCCTCCTCTCTCATGTCTTCTTCCTTCTTTCTTCTTCTTTCTTTCTTTCTTTCTTTCTTTCTTTCTCTCACCTCCCCCCCTGCGTACCCTCCCTCTCCCCTCTCTCTCCTGTCCTTCTTCTTCCTCCTCCTCCTCCTCCTCCTCCCTTCTTCTCCTCCTCCTTCTTCCTCTTCTTCTTCTTCTTCCTCTTCTTCTTCTTCTCCTTCTTCTTCGTCTTCTTCTTCTCCACTCCCCCTCCCCTTTGTCTCCACCGCCACCTCCCCTCCCTTTGCCCGCGCCATCGCCCCAACCCTCCGTCAATCCACCATCCCGCCACGTCGCATCGCCTGTGTCGTCGTGCCGTTCGCAAGTCGCCCGCACTCGCTGCCGCCCCGCCGTGTCGCGCCGCTCGCGTCTCCTACAACCCACCCACACCCTACACACTTTCACATGTTTTTCAATATTTCATAAGCTTAGATTGCTTGTATAAATGCCGAACTCATTTAAAGAAAAAAAACCAACCAAACAAAAAAAAAACAAAAACAAAAACAAAAACTCCGAATCCAATATCTAATTTATTTACCCTCATTTTTAAATTTCACAAATCACTTGAAAAACAAAACGATCCAAACACAAACCCTCTAATGTCTCCACACATAAACTTTAAAAAAAAACTAAAAAGAATAAACAACAAACAAACCAACAAACCAATCTTATCTACATTTTTGACCCTTCCACCACCCATCTCCACAAAATTTTTTATAAAAAAAACATAAACATAACTACCAAACTAAAACAAAACCAAACACACAACTTTAATGTTAAACGAAACACCCCACCCAAAATCCTGTTAAATGGTTGATAAATCTTAAAATGGACCCATAAAATTTTTCCAATCCCCCTTCGCTAATGATGTGATCATCCACATTGCACAAGTCCCCTATCTTTTTCTTTGGTGCATCATGGTATTCATCTTTTGGTTTGTATTTGACACGAGGTAGACTGTTCCCTGGTAGCCTTGCTGTTACCACTTATGGATTTTTTTTTCTTTTGTACGGATTCTTTGAATGCAGAGTATGTTTCAAACCTTGTAAGTGTCCACCCACCGCCAGGTTCCTTTTCTTTTTTCCTCTCCCACGTGCACCATAACACGCTATTAATTGTAATTTAAAATCTATCGAATGTTGCACCGACCAAATGAACACACTGCACATCATAAATTGTAATTAAAATGAACCCGACCGTTAATTATAAAAGGAATCCTACCGTTGCACGAGCACTGTTGCACCATAACCCACCTAATTTCTAAAATCCATTCACAATGCACACGCACACGCGCTACAAACACATTTAAATTGTAATTAAAATAAACCCCCCGCAGTCACGCATGCATGCGCTTTGTGCCAAACATCATATAATTGTAAAAATGAACTACATTTTTAGAGATCCTTAGTCTAGTCAGTTATTTTGTCAGAGTGGGGTTGGGTTACGAAATTAATCCACCATGCATTAAATGTTTAATTAAAAATGAACTGCAAACTAATTTTTCATTGATTAAAATGAATGCAATGGTGATTACCCGCCCACTTTACTGCACTTAAGGTGTACGCTCAACGATTACGGCAATTGGGATTCCTTAGTCCAGAGGTTGGTCATATTTGTCCATGATGGTCTGAGTCGGTCATTATGTTTTTGGTCTGGGTATGCTGAAACTTATATATTTCTTTTTGTGTGCTTGATTACATGGATCAGGGTGCTTGATTGTCATGCATATCACGAAGCTTTCGGTCACATGTGTGAGTAGGTCATGTCAATTTTTTTTTCCATAGGCTATGGTTTGTTTGGGAAAGTCTAGTATGGTCCAGTCTTGTTTTTTTGTTGTGACTTTTCCATGATATTCTTCTTAGCTGTGGTTTTGTTTGGGGTTTTGCAGGAATTTTTCCTATTTTTTCTTGGTTGTGTGTGTGTGTGGACATCCTGTGTAGTTTGAATGGCATCGTCTTCCTCTACTCCCCCACTTGTGATCCATCATGTACCATTACTGGTACGTGATTATTCCCTCCTTTTGGAGGCGGATTATATTCACCATGCTGGTCTTTGTCCTTTTGTGGCCCTAAATTTTTCGCCAGTTGGATAACAAGCTTTGCTACTCCTTCCTGGAGTCATACAAGAACTAGTCTGGCTTGGTTTATAAGCGACACTTTTGCTTATCCTTAGCCAACATCAGTGATGCGTTGTCTTTGCCTCTTTCAGCTTCTTTTGTCCCTAGTGGAAACCAATTATTGATAGCTGAAGATATCATTTTCCTTCTTCAGAAGGAGACGTCTACCCCTTTGGTGTCCAGCAAGGTTATTACCAATTTAGGGGTTTTTGTTGCTTCTATCGCCTCCCTGATATGGAAGCAACTTTGGCAGGTTCCGCAAGGCAGATTTATGTCGAGCAAGCATGCATCTAAATGTCTCTCCAAGGAGCTTTTCA
This sequence comes from Lygodium microphyllum, assembly GCF_053477565.2. Classification (NCBI taxonomy): domain Eukaryota; kingdom Viridiplantae; phylum Streptophyta; class Polypodiopsida; order Schizaeales; family Lygodiaceae; genus Lygodium; species Lygodium microphyllum. Next base: position 77,995,741 of record NC_141160.1, read on the forward strand.
CTACTTCTATTCGGATCCTAGAAGGGGCTAAATTTAATTGGTCAACTTTCATGTTAGCCAAGATGGATATATATTTCCAAAGAGTCAGAAAAGGTCAGGGCAGTAATGTGTCTTATGGTGCTTTCCTTCAGAAGATTATTACTCTTGCCCCTCATCCTGGTGGTGTGCCAGTGGTGGCTGATCCTACTCCTCTTCTGAAGCAGCCACCACGTTGTGTTCCATCCCCTCCCCCATTACACGCAAACTGAGATTCAGAAGATGAGCCCCCTCCAAGATTTTCCTGAATTAAGTGCCGATGTACTAAAGGGCCATCTAGACCCTCTACATTATCAGCTACAAATCCTCTGGTCAAGGATACTACTCCTTCTGTTTCTAGCAGTTCCCTTCATGTGTTCCTCTCATGTCCTAATCTATTTGCAGCTCAGAGGGATGGACATCTAGATTAGCAGATTCCTGCTTCCTTACAGACATTGATAGCTGACTGTTGCTCGCTCAGATTATTTCTAGTGTCCAATCTATGTTGGAGACCTAGCTTACATCATGTCTTCAGTCTGTTTACACATGAGTGTATACTTACTTGCAAGACAAGGTGAATTCATTGACCAACTAGTTGAGTAAAGCCTTGGAGGATTTGGCATCAGAAAAAGCTACTCTGAGTGACATTGATAAGCAGATGATTGAGGCAATTGTTTTGATGGATAACTAGAAAGCCAAAATCTAGGAGCTGGAAGCTAAAGTAGCTACATATGAAGAATATGAAGGAAGTGATGAATTTTCTTGAAGTTAAAGCCGTGGGAGAATTGCTTTTATGATGTTGCGTGAAGATTTCTTGCTAGTGGTGTTGTTTTCCTTGTTGTGGTTCTCTAAAGAATGAAACAAAAGCTTGTTGATGTTACGAGATAGATTTTCTTACAGTAGAAACCCCTTTTCCTTGGTGTCTCTCTTAGAGCTCCAATATTGAAGCTCTTATATATATATATATCCATGTATGTTCTTATTTAGTGTATTTCATGTGCTTGCTTGTGGTTTCATGTGAACAGGGAGGTTAAGAAAGATCATGCATGCATGTGTTGAAGGAGGAAAAAGTAGGGTAGTGGAAAGAAAGGGGTATTTTAGGGGACTAAAGTGGAGTAATGCAAAAAAAGGAGCGATTCAAGGAGGCTCAACAAGAAAATAGAAGAGGAAATATAAGTATGGAGCTACAAAATGCAGCATATGCTGGTAAAAACTATTACATGAATGTAGCATGTAAGCATAAAAAAGGGAGAATAAGGTGATGTTTGCAATAACAAAGTGTAAGAAAATTGTATGATATCTCTCAAAAATAAAATAATGATAAACTTTGAATGAAAATCATCACATAGATTTCATGTTTCATCATCTTCATATTCTTCATAGTCTCTCTCATGTAGATACGATGTTTTTCATAGAAAATATCTCTCCCACATATGAATTGTCTCAATAGTACATTGGAATAACAAAGAATAATTATCTATAATCTCTCTTTGGTCATGGATACCCCTCCCAAAAGATATGTCTGATACGAAGGGTCACCAGAGCCACTACAATGTCCTTTCGTAGCTCAACAATGTCATTGTCACTTTAGTCTTCACTTGAGTTTTCAGTAGCTACTTCTTCCACCTCTTTGAGCTATTTTGAACTTGTATTCATCTATTTCCAAGATTAGAAAGTTTCCACTACAAGATATAGGCCTTATACCGACGTTTAAAGCGACGCTGATAGCAATGCCAATACCGACGGTTTGCGACGTGCATAGCGACGCGAGCAGTAAAATTTGCGATGCTAATAGCGATGGTAACAGGGAAAAAAAAGATTTTGTGGCAGGTATAGCACTGTGTGCTTTATGAGAGCCATACAAAATAGTTTCCGCACTACTGTGTACAATAAGCTTGCAAACAAAAATAATGTATACTGAAACCATAAAACTGATACATGAAATAAATACATGATCACATAAAAAGTGATTGGTACAATCATGACAGGATATCACTAATACATAGAATATGTCTACATAGATCAGGAAACTCAAAAATAAAGATGTGTGAGCTCCAGGGATCTAAGGGCGAGCTACGCATGCTCGTCCCCCAAAAGCTTGTCCCGCCGCAAAGGAGCATCGAACGGACTCTACAGAAAAAGAAACAACACATCAGTCTACCATACAATAATGCATTCAAATATCTCATGGTAACTACGGACAAGAAAGATGAGTGACTTACAAGGCCATCGCATCTATACAATCGGTCGATCAATGTAGTGAGACCGTGCCTCTCTGCATATCGAGTCTCAAGGCCAGTCGGATCGCGATTTGTAATGGAGTGTTGCAAAGAAAACAAAATGTTAACTGTTAGAAACATGATTGTCAGTACAAAGAATATTTCAAAAAAATAAACATGCAAAACAAAAGAAAAACTTACAAAGTCCTCCAAATATGTCATGTGGCCGCCACTCCCAAGATGATGGACTACTCTGGCCTCGAGTCGTGCCCTCGCTATCTCGCGCTGCTGACTCCAATGTCCTGGAGAATCTGTAGCCTCCTCCCTCACTCGGCACTAGTCGTCTGCATCTAACCACTCGGGCTTTGCAGCCCCACTCTTGATTGCCTTGCGTGCGTCGGATCGTCTATGTGACATGTATGCACGCATGCAATCCATCATCCAGCCCGTAGAGAATCTATCTACTGCGGCTGGCATCGGAAACTCCTCGTGCAAGGATGCTACTATGTAGTCCTTGCTCCCCTCCGGTATGTTCTTCCAATGATCCAAGACGTTGTGCTAAAAAACTTGTTGGCACAACACTCTCATGCGAGCCATCACCCTCCTCCCCTCATCATTCATGATGATGGCTCCTGACCTACTATCGACTAGATATTGTCAAAGAAGCAGGATCTAGAGCATGGCAAAGGCGGAAGCTATGGAGGATGGAAGATAAAGATACTGCTCATGTTGACATGACAATGTAGACAACTATTACACAAGTGAATTAGGTTTCAAGATTGAGACTTGAACTCATAAACACAATCTTGTGTAGGACTGACAATGACACAGACACTTGACAGAAAGAGACAAGTACTATTGCATTATCATCATATGAAAGTGATAGTCAAGTACATCATTATATAGGATTGCTTGGTAGCACACTACATCCACTGTGCCTATGGGATCTCTGTCTCTCTTCCTAGAATGAACTGCATCTCCCTAGCCTAGTTGTTCCATACAAAGGGACATACATAGGGTGTGATTGGCAGATTCTCAACACCCCTCCTCAATCACAACCTGAAAGTACAAAGTGTGTAGAGGCTTTAGTGAGAGCAACACCTGCAAAGTGTGGGCATACCACAAACATGGCAAAACACCAGAGGCTGTCGTAGAAAAGGCTAAGTGTGGGTACCATAAACATGGTGGACATCCAGAGGCTGTAACAGGGGCCTCACAAAGTGTACAGAGGCTGTAGTATGAGTGATGTTTGATGGTTTGGAATGGTTTTGGTATGAGTTATGTGGTTCTGATGCTTTCTGTTGACCTTCTGTAACTTTCTGGTGAGCTTCTGTGAGCCTCCGTAGACCTTATGTATGCCTCTGTATGTGTTCTGTTGGATGAGAGTGTAGCTTGGGAAAGTTTTCTAGCCTTGGAAAGAGGTGAATACAAGTGAAAAAGATCTAAAAGAAGTCAAAGAAGTAGCTGCTGAAGACTCAAGTAAAGACTGGAGTGAAGTGACAGTGGTGAGCTATGAAAAGACACTGTAGTGGCTCTGGTGCCTCTTCATATCAGACATACCTCTTGGGAGGTGCATCCACGACCTAAGAAGGATTATTGTGGGTGATTATTGAGTGATTGTAGAGAGGATATGATGTATTATTGATGGAGAGAGAGAGAGAGAGAGAGTCAGAGATAGTCAACTCTATCAAAACAGTGCAATTGTATGTGAGAGATTGAGAGAGAAGACTGTGAAGACATTGAAGATGAATGCTATGTGATGTATTTCCATTCAAAGATGGTGTATTCCTTTGCTTTCTTTGTTCTATTGATGGATTTTGTGAAGATGTTGGAGAATATGGTTGATTTTATCAAATCCGTGGGAGATCTACATGATGCTGCATGAAGATTTGTTGTGCCTGGTGTTCTTTTCTTCATTGTGCTCATATAAACCCTAATAAAAAAGCTTGTTGATGTTACAAGATAGATTTTCTTGCAAGAGAATTCCCTTTTTCCTTGGTGTTCCTCTTGGGGCTCCATGTTTTTGATTCGCAGTCGGGGAATCTTGCCATCAACAAGCACCAGAAGAGACTGAAAATGAAGGAAATGGCATTGCCAAGAAGAGAAAAATTCAATGGATGTTTGTAAAGTTCCTTCTTCCATTGAAGAGTTGGAATTTCTCATAATAAAAGCCACTTTCCACAAGAAGTTCATCCCACAATGGCGGAAACACATCACCATCATGATGCATGCTCTATGTGGTGGATAGTTTCCTCTTCCTGTTGAAGCAATAGAAACTTGCATCTTGGTGGCAAACTGTTTGGGAACAAACTGAAGAGCAGAAACAGAGAGAATGACCATCCATGGAAGATTTGGCATTCATTGAGAAGTTTCCAGACATCATCAAGTGGGAGATTGTGAAGAAGCTTCAGGAGTCTTGGTCTGTGGAGGTTCACAAAAATAAGAAGGAAAAGAGTTGGAATTTGTTCGTAGATGCTCAATAGCAAGATACATGGGATGCTTGGTGCACTGATAATCTTCTGTTTGTTCAATTAGCAACCCACTGGAAGTTGGTAGACAGAGTGTTCTTCACAACATACACTGTTGAAACCATTAGAAGCTGGCATTACTATGATGATGGCACCACCACAATGCTTAGACGTATGCATTTTGACACCTTTAGAACCGAATACCTTCCTCTGTGCAGTGGCATGAAAGCAGAATTCAGAGACATTGAAAGGAAGAAGTAGAAGAAATGTTGGCAAGACAGTCCTCCAGAGACTGAAGCCTTCTGTTATCCCTCTGTGGAGCACTAACGACATAGTGGAGCCAACCCCCTGATGAATGACGCAATAAAGAGGCAAGCGTTAGAACGAGTCCAGAGGTACGTGAGAAGAGAGAAAACAAAAATCAAAGCTGAGAACGAGCTCGCAGTAGAAGCCACCTTTGACGCCCTTGCGGAACTCTTTACAGAAGTCCCAATGGCACATCAAGCCCTTCCTCCTCCTGCTGGAGGTCCACTTCCAAGCCAGATCCATCTTGGAAATATTGATAACAGGCCAGCGAATGTAGTTCCATTATCAGTTTTTAAGGGAGAGTACAATGAAGACCCTGATCTTCATGTAGCAGAGTTTATGGTAGCATGTGTGGCTAACAATGCCAGAACCCCTGAGCATTGGTTGGCAATATTCCCTACCACTTTCAAGGGCGCGGCATTTCAGTGGTATGAGAGACAAGCAACATGAACTTTTGGCACATGGGACGACCTGAAGTTGGCCTTCCTCACTAAATTCAGGCGTGAAGGTTTTGAAGAGCGGATGCAAGAGGAATTTATGAACCTAAGTAAGCCCTCTGGAGAAAGAGTAGAAGCTTATGTCTCACGAATGGAATCTATCCTGAAGAGATGGACTAACCATAATCTAGATGATGGCATTCAGAAGGGAGTGTTTCTCAGAGGATTACAACCAGAAGTCTGTAAGTTTGTGGAGCTGCAAAGACCAGCCACACTGCAAGCTGCAACAGAAAGTGCAAGACTATACGATGAAGTGGAAGCTAGATTGGCGATGAATCTAGGAAGAGGAGTCCTACCTGCTCTAATGCCAGGAATGATGTACCCACCAAATGCAATCCCAGGGACTGTCCCCTACCCCTACCAACAGATGCCCCCAGTATCACAGTACAGTGCACCAAATCCACAGTGGTCACAATCAATGCCCCAAATGATGGTTCAACCACAACAACAATGGTCCCAACCAATTTCCCCAATGCCAAATCAACAGCAACAGTAGAACCCTACCAATTGGAGCCAACAGCCAACAGTTCAAACAGGAGCTCTAAATCAGAATCAGAACAGAGACCCCTTTGCACCAGCCACCCTACTGCCAATACCTCAGGAGGAGAAAGCTTGAATGATTATTTATCCAACTCAGTTGTAAATATAAAAAAGGAGTTGATGGATGTGATTACAGAACAACTACAGAAACTGAAAGTGAATACCGCTAGCATATCCAATGTTGCAGGAGCAGGAAGAGATGTGATGCGGTCAAATACTTGGTGTGGTAAGTGTCATCAAGCAGGCCATTTAGCCACTGAATGTACACGAAAACCAACCATTCCTGGAGCTTTATGTTCCTACTGTTTGCGGAAGAACCATACAGAGGATATTTGCTCTCTGAAGGAGATGCATGATAGGAGAAGGAAGGAAGAAGACGCAAGATTCAACTTGCTGGAATCCAAAATGACAACACAGGATATTGGATCCAAGCCTAGAGAGTTTGGTCCTAATTTCGGTCCAAGGAGGTTTCCCTCTCAAAGTTACAGAGGAAGACAGTCTGGCGGTGGTCAGAGATCAGAAGTGGAGTGTTAGAGATGCAGAGAAAAGGGACACATTTCACCAAATTGTCCAAATCCCAGAAGGTTAGTGGATTACAAGTCCTTATGCAGTCGATGCAAAGGAGAAGGCCACACTGCAAAAGACTGTCCAAGCCCAACCCCAGTGAAAAACAGTGCTACTGATAATCCGGCCAAGGACCAAGAGCCTACCTCCAATTTAGTGGAATTGGAAGTTGCTGCCATCATGCGTGCAAAGAAGAAGGAACCACTTGCCCAGAAAGAAAATAATCCTCCTGCCAGAACAGTAAAGTTCAATCTTCCAACAGAAGAACAGAACAGAACAGAGCCTTACAGTGCCGTATAAAGCACTACAGTGCCACAGAGAGTCACAGAGACAGTTCCAGAAACAGGACCAGAGGTCCAGGAGACAGAAGAGGAGGAAGTGCCACAAGTGGCAGAAGAAGTCCCCATGATGCCCCAGTTGGAAGAAAAAAGGAAAATGAAAATGGGTGTTGCCCCATTCCCTAACCGGTTAGAGAAGCTAGTGGATCCTATTAAGGAATATGATCTGGTTAGAGATCTAGATACCTTTAAACCAAATCTCACATTCCGACAATTATTGATGTTGTCTCCCAGTTGCCGAAAAAGGTTCAAAAGTATACTGATAAGAAGACATGGCTTAAGGATTGCTCCCTCAACAGCAACAAAGTCCAACAAAGCTCCAGAGCCTGTAAAAGAAGTGGATGTGGCTAATGCCTTCCTAGATCTGGGTACCCCAGAGACTGGCGTATGGATAGAAGGTTGCTTTATTGCAAATGCATTGATTGATGGTGGTTCATCAGTGAACATTATGACGGATGTGACAATGAAGGATCTAGGCCTACAAGGTGTGCAACCAACCCATTGGCTCATCAGGCTGGCGGATCAGAGCAGAATCAACCCTTTGGGCATTCTCCCGTATGTGAAGACTACAGTGGCTGGAAAAGATTATTGACTAACCTATTTGGTGGTGAAGCCAAACTCTTATGGTACATCCTACCCTCTGTTACTGGGCAGACCGTGGCTTTTTGAAGCCAGAGCAAGGACGGATTGGTTCAAAGGAACCTTGACCTTGGGTAGAGGACCCAATAAAGTGGTGCTGAAGTTATATGGTGCTCAAAAAGGACATGGATCCACCTCCTTGGAATTATCTTCTGACTCCCCCAATGAGGCTACAGATGGAACATCAACAGATGAAGATGCTGTCAAACAGATCCTTCCCAAGAAAATAGTGGCACATTTCTTAACAGTGGATACTGTAAGCCAACTCCCAAAAGATGCAAAGCCATTATCAATGGGTGAATACTTCGTGCCTGAACCAGGAACGATTTCCGAAATCACTTCAAACAGTGAGATAGAAGCATGGATGTACTGCTCTCCCTGTTACATGGCCACATCAGAGCCAGAGACAGAGGCAGAAGATGAAACAGAGAACCTGTTCTTCTCTTACAGAGCTCCTACAGAGACAGAGACAGAGACAGAGACAGAGACAGAGACAAAGACAGAGATAGAAGAGGATGGAGATGATACGGAAGAAGAAGGTTATGAAAGTGAGATGGAAGAGTCTATCCCACATGAAGAGGATACATTTGAAGAAGAAGTTCCAGAAGCATCAGAAGCAGACGAGCTCATGCTGTGGGACAGAATGGCGATGGTACCATTTGGTCTGGTAAATGGATTTTCTCATATGCAAAATCTTTATAAGAAATGGTTGAAGAAGAACAAGCCGTCTTTCAGTAGTGGCTCTTGCCGTCCTCACCCACCTTTGCCAGGAAAAGATGATGATGATGCACCATGCCAACAAGCACTAGTCCCACAAACCCAATAGGCATCAGAGGGTCCCTGTTATGTGACATTCCTGGATGCGTCATCAGAAGATGAGTCTTCAAGCCAAGAGATAACTAATCTTGAAACCAAACCCGACACGGCTCTAATCCTATTTCAACATCTCAAGGAGCAACCTAAGTCTCCATCAAAAGAAGAAGTTGGGTCTAGTGGGACATCAGAAGAGGACACCACCCCCTTGAAGGAGTCGGATCTGTTCCCAGAAGCAGTCTGTGGGACCTTCATCCATGAAGTAGAAGGTGAAAGGCAGTTAACTTTTGTGGATGCAGATGGCACTGAATGCCACTTGAAGGTGGGTAGCAGCCTACCAGAAGAGGAGTTATCAACTTTGTACAACTTGTTGAAAGAGAATTTGGACGTGTTTGCGTGGTCCTACAAAGACCTAAAGGGGATTGATCCCACAATATGTCAGCATCATATTAACTTGGAGCCTGATGCCAAGCCAGTACGGCAACGACAGAGGCGAATGAACCTGAATTATTCCACATTGGTGAAAGCAGAGCTGCTGAAGCTTCTGGAAGCGGAGTTCATCTATCTAGTGGCAAATAGTGAATGGGTTTCACCCATCGTGGTTGTACCCAAGAAGAAGGGCAAGCTTCGTATATGTGTGGATTTTCGCAAGTTAAATTCCAAGACCAAGAAGGATCACTTTCTGATCCCTTTCTCAGACCAACTGTTGGACACAGTGGTGGCAGGACATGAGCTTTATTCCCTTCTAGATGGATTCAGTGGATATAACCAAGTGCAGATAGCAGAAGAAGACCAATCCAAAACAACCTTCACCACAGAATGGGGGATCTACGCTTACGGAGTGATGCCGTTTGACTTTGCATTCCAAAATCATCTGCACGACTTTATTGAGGTATATTTGGATGACTTCTGTGTCTATAGTTTGACACGTGAACACTGGGGACATTTGGAACAATGCTTTGATCGATGCCGGGAGTATGGGATTTTCCTCAACCCCGACAAATGCATCTTTGGGGTCTCTTCTGGAGTTCTGTTGGGCCACATTACCTCTGCACAAGGGATATCAAGAGACCCTGCAAAGATCGAAAAGATTGCAGCTCTGACAGCACCCATCAACCTCAAACACTTGAGGGGATTCCTAGGCCATGTGGGTTACTACAGAAGGTTCATAGCCCATTTTGCAACAAAGGCAACCTCCCTGCACAAGCTTCTGAGGAAAGATGCAAAGTTTATTTTGATGGAAGAATGTGACAAAGCCTTCAACACTCTGAAGCAATGTCTGATTGAGGCACCCATTCTGCAGCCTCCTGATTGGATGAAGGAGTTTCATGTACACACTGATGCATCCATTGAAGGGCTAGGTGCAGTTCTATGTCAGAAGGTCTCCTCGAAGCTAGATCAACCCATCTATTATGCAAGCTGGAAAGTTACTGATAGAGAGTGGAACTATACAGTGACAGAGCTGGAGTGCTTGGCAATGGTGTTTTCCCTAGAGAAGTTTCGCCACTACCTACTGTCTACCCACTTTAAATTTTATGTGGATCATGAGGCCCTGTCCTTCCTGATGAACAAAGCAGACGTGAAAGGACGAATGATGAGATGGCTCCTTCTATTTCAGGAGTTCGACTTTGAGGTGATTACTAAGCCTAGTCGTTCCCATGTTCTGACTGATTATCTGTCGCTTATCCCACAAACTACAGACGAGGAGTAGGATGATCCAGACCTCCCTGATGCTTCCCTATTCCTGGTAGAAACTGTAACCCCCTGATATGTAGACATCGCCAATCTGCTGGCAACCCAACAATACCCTCCTGGCATTTCTAGTCGGGAAAGGAAGAAGCTTATGTTAGAATCAGCCCCCTACACCCTATTAGGTGAAGCAATGTACAAGAAAGGCAAAGATGAAGTGCTCAGAAGATGTGTTGCAGGAGATGAGATTGGGATTGTTCTGAAGGCTTGCCATGACGAGCCATGTGGGGGCACTTTGCAGGAGAAGCCACAGCTAGGAAGGCTCTGCTAGCAGGATACTGGTGGTGGCCGACCATTCATAAGGATGCCTATGATTACTGTAAGCGATGTGATGCCTGTCAGAGAATGGGGAAACCCACGAAGACAAGTGCTATGCCACTACAACCTATTCTTCCTTTGAAGCCATTTGAGAAGTGGGGCATCGACTTCGTGGGCCCAATCGATCCTCCCACCAGAAGGAAACAGAACAGATACATCTTGGTATATACGGATTATATCACAAAGTGGTGTGAAGCTAAAGCCCTAAAGCGGGATGATGGTAACAGCGTGGCCCTGTTCATGTACGAGAATATCATCACCTGTTTTGGCAGTCCCCTAGAGCTGATAAGTGACAGAGGCACTCATTTCATTAATAAAGTCATGGAAGAGTTGACAGAGCTGTATAAGATCCGCCATCGCAAGTCCACTCCTTATTACCCCAGAGCCAACGGCCAAGTCGAAGTCATGAATCGCATCCTCTGCTCGATTCTGACAAGAATAATTGCCGCACATCGTTGTGATTGGGATGATCGACTTACAGAGGCCCTCTAGGCGTACAGAACCTCCCATAAAGCAGCAACAGGATAGACACCCTTCCAGCTGGTGTATGGTACAGAAGCTGTTTTCCCTGTTGAATTGGAATTGCCCTCTTTGCGAGTGGCTATCAAAGAGCGTTTGGGGGACGATGATTCACTGCAACGCCGTCTTCTGCACTTGGAATGTTTGGATGAAACTCACAGGATGGCTCTACAGTGCGTGGAAGCCACGCAAGCTCGACGTAAGGCTTACCATGACAGCTTCATCAAGCACAAGGAGTTCAAGGAAGGTGATTTAGTCCTCGCCTATGATTCACGATTTGGCAAGTTTCCTGGCAAGCTCCAACAGCGGTGGATGGGCCCATATAAGGTACTTGCTGTCAACCCTAATGGCTCTGTCCAAGTGCATACCGTTGATGCCTCTGATGATCCCTTCCTGATCAATGGATATTGCCTGAAGAAGTATTTCCCTCTTTGGGGATCTTGACAATCATAGTCACCTGATCCTTTCCCCTGTTGGCGTGGCACAGTACCTCTTATGATGCTACTTCTGATAGCCATTCTTCAGCCACTCCTGATGAGGTGGACACAACCCTCTGTCCCCTCAGCCCCACCTTCCAGCCCTAATCTCTTATCCTCTATTTTCCACCAGCGGTAGTGGCGAGGTGGGTTCTGACAAATAGTATTTTCACCATTCCCTTGCTTCATTCGGAAGAAAAAAAAAGGAAAAAAAAAAATCGATCATGGGAGAAAATGACTTCGGTCCCTGTTATGCTGACCTATTCTTCGAGAAAAGGTGGAAACACCCTCGGGAGTAGGAGAAAAAGAAAAGAGGAAAAAGAAAAGAAAAAAAATCTGTTATGGGAGAAAAGGAAGCAATTCCCTGTCATAGCAGGCCTCGTTCCAAGAAAAGGTGGCAAACACCCTTGGGCGGGAAGCTGGCTGTGGAAAAGGTGGCAACACCCAGCAGTCCAGAAAGTGGATTCATCAATTGACATCCCCGGGATCCAGTTCTAAAGCTGCCTCCCTTGGTATGCTGTGTCCTGGGTCTCTCTGCAGAGCGTCTAACTATCCTCTATTAGACGACATGTCCTATGTAACGCAACGTTCGATCTGGTGGCTACCTCCCTGGGTATGCTTCTTCAACAACTGACGACGCGATCTTCATCGACAAACAATTGAGTGATGTGAGCTTTCATCCTAACCGGATGGGGAAGGGAGTATGGTTGCCCTCTGTAACTATCAACAGAGAGTGAGACAGAGGGTGGGGTGAGAGACCAGTCTTTTCCCTTCCAATCAAATGAGAGGTGAGAAGTGTGAACGGAGTGTTGCACGCACGGGATGGGCCTCTCAATGCACAAAGCACAATTTGTTTCTGTGCACTGCACTATAAGGCTCCCTGGCCTTCCTTCTCGCACCGTTTGCCGGCACAGGGCGGGATGCACAGTTGCACCATCAAATGCACACAAGACATACAACCTTTGCAGAAGTGACCATGAGGATTACATCAATGGGTTTCAGGAAATGGTTGCCCTCTGGATCTTTCAACAGAGCGTGAGACAGAGGGTGGGCTGAGTGTGACTGGAGTTTCCTCAATCAATTATCAAGAGGTGAGGATTGAGGGACGTTACGACCTTTGGAGTCAGGTATGTTCCCATTTCCCTATGCACCCACGGGGTGGGTCTCTACCGTTATCACAGGACATGTCACCCTGTTCTGTACACTGCACTGTAAGGCTCCCTGGCCTTCCTCCTTGCACCTATGCCAGACGGGTTGGACGCACTAATGCACCATCAACTGTGCACCCTGGCATACTCCCTCTGCACCATCCCCCTTGTCGATTTCTAAACCAGGTGTGAGATATGGGTTTCAATCATTATTCCTCGAATGATATTATTCATGGGGCGAGTGACTGTTCTTTCATTCCATATGAGTGATTGTGAATTGAGTGCAACGTTCCTCGTCATCGACAAATTTCCTGCAATTCCTTCGACCAGTTACCTCCCTGGGTGCTGCCGCGTGGTCCTTGCCATGAAGGACGTGTGCTGGAGAGAACCTTGGTACTTTCTGCAGCAGCCGACAAAGACATAAGACGAGCCATCGACAATCAACCTTGATTCTCTACAACATGGGCCAAGTTTTTCTAACCCTACAACTTTTGTTTCTCAGTGACGATCATGTTTTAAGTGTGGGGACGTTAGCGGTTGGTCTGTTGTGTAGTCCTAGGTCCCTGTTGCTCGGTTAACCCTATCCGTTAAGGTTTTAAGTGTGGGGACGCGTCCCTGCGCGTCTACATTGTATCCCCCTCTGCATATGCCTCAACATGCTAATGCCTCTATGCCATGACTTGCTTTTACCCTGTTGGGGTCCCTTCCCCACCCACCCGTTCATTTTTCACCCACCCTTGGGGCTGTTCCCTTGCAATTTTCCTTCATTCTCTGATTTTGATGTCCGGCCAAGTGCATGCACCCTACGTTCCTCGACATCCACATCCAACCTTATAGCCCTGTTCATCCCTTTGAATTGACCATTTTTCCTTTTTACCCACCCCTATTCCGGTGCACGGTTCTCGAGTTATTAATTTTTGACGCATTTTGTGCAAATTGGTCAGTTTTGCATGTGAACGCATTTTTCTTGCTTCGGAACCGTGATCTGACGTCATATCCCTAACAACAACTTTTCCCCTGACATTTTTCCGTTTTACTCCGTGTCATTTCGATGCACGGTTTGTCCAATATTAATTTTTGCGGTTTCTCGAGACTTTTTCGTGAGTCTTTTTGCTATTTTTTTCATGTGAACCTCCTCTGTTTGCATCGGAATTCCAATTTGATTTGACAGCCGTGTCATCGTTCCTTCCCCCACCTTTTTCCTTTTTTCTCCACCCTCTTTTGACTTCTGGATTTTTCATTATTAATTTTTCAATGTGTTTTCGGGTGTATTTTTGGTGTTTTTCGCATGTGAACCCCTCCTACTTCAGCCGGAACTGCGTTCCAACATGACAACCCTGTGCCACCCCTTCTTGCGGACATTTTTCCTTTTTACTGCATGTCATTCCGGCAAGCGGTTCGTCCAATATTAATTTTCGATCCCCTTTTCGGGTCTGTTTTTTGGGTTTTTTCCAAGTGAACTCGTCTTATCTCAGTCGGAACCATGTTTTGATGTGATAGGATTGTCGGGCACATCTTTCTACTCATTTTTCCTTCTTCTTGCACCTCATTCCGATGCACGGATCTTCCGATATTAATTTTCGTTTGCGTTTTTGGACCCGTTTTTTGTGTTTTTTGCATGTGAACGCCCTTTACACCCCTCAACCCCTGTTGCACATTTCCCCTATCTTCCCCCTGCCGTCCTGCCCAATTTTTGTTTTTACATCCTTTCGTTTCGATGCCCAGATTGGGAGATATTAATTTTTCTTTATTTTTACGTGTTTCGCGTGACTCGTCCTGCGCGTGAACGCGCCCGTTTTTGATTTCACACGTTTCCACACGCCCCGGTCGCGTCCACGTGCCCCATACTGACATCCCGGCGCTATTTCGATCTCGTCACGGCAAATTTTTTTACCCCGCTCCGTGCACGCGTGCGGGATGGGGGCACGCTTTTCTTTTTTTTACTTTCTTTATTTAATTTATTATTATTATTAACAAAAAAACCCCCATTTATTATCCCCTCCCCCCATGGGCACCCATCCCCCCCCACCCCCCATGGGCACCCTCCCCAATCCCCCCCCCACCCCCCCCTTTCTCTTCAGTGATAGTTCCTGCCCAGTCTTGCAGCAGCTTGCTTGCATTCCTTCAGACGCCAAATCTTTTCAGAGCCCGTAGAGATGGGATGCTAGAACTTACTATTCCTTCTGTTTATCGCCTGGTAACAGGAGATGCTATTCCGTTCCTGTGCAAGGATATCCAGAGTTCTATTGAACTTTCGATGACTGCTTGTATCCAGCAATTATATTCTTCATTTTATGATGAAGTTCAGCAGTCTAAGGATGAAATGAATAAGACCAATACTGAGTTATCCTCTGCTCAGGAGAAATTCTCTCACCTTTGTACGCAAATGGAGCAGCAGAGTAAGCTCGTGGATACTCAGAAAGCTGAAATCTCTAAGTTGAAAGCTGAGTTGGCAGAAGCTAGGTCTCAAGTGGTTGCTGTAACAGAGGCGAGGGATAAGTTACAAAAGGAGAGTCAAGAGGTGAAGGAGGTGATAGCTGCCCAAGTAGAGAAGTTTAAATCCACCACAGCTATCTTAGACCAGAGCAATGCTCAAATCCAGCAACTCAAAGATCAGTTGGCTCAGTCTCGGTCTAATACACAGAGTCCTGTGCAATCAGTTTCTCTTTTATCCCCTCCAGACTTGGCAGCTCTTCAGAGACATGCTACATTATGTCCCTTATTTCAGGCCAAGGTGGAAAGATTACAATCTTGCATGGATTTGTTATGGTCTTCTTTTGAGTAGTATCAAGAATATGTTCCACCAGATCATTCCTTTTTTGTCCATTATCAACAATAGAAGTTGGCCTTTTATATAAAACTTTCCACGATGGATTTACCTATTCCAGAGGATGGATGGAGTGGGGCCTGGTCATCTGATTTGCTGATAGAAGTAGTGAGGATGGTTTTTGAAGACTCTGTCACTCCAGATACGATGCTTCTATCCTATATGTATTTGAGGGAAGATTTACTGATTCCAAATGATGAAGATCTGGCTTGGTATGTCGGAGATGTGGTATTGCAAGCTTCTTTGTATGTCCGACATTTGGAGTTGAGGATTGATGAGATGTTTCAGGGATATTCTTCAAAGGTGGCTGAGTGTCCTGAGTTTTCATGGCACACTATGGTTGATGCTGTCATTTTGAATCACCGGATAGGTCAAAGCTTCAGCTCATGCTCAGAACATTAACCAACTGAGGGTGGATCTTTTAGCCTATCTCTCCAACCAACCCCCATTTGATACTTCTTTCTTTGAAGCCTATCATCATAGATCAGCTTTAGGTCCGTCCTTACCATGCTTAACTCATTATCAACAAATGGCTCATAGGTATGATGCTTATATTTCCCTTTTTCAATCTAACCCAAAGGTCATTTTACCCCTTCTTTTCCAACCTCAAGGATCTCCTCAAATTCCTATATTTACCCATTGTTCTTTTATTGAAGATCGAGTTTTTCTACCTCCTGATCCTTGTCCTTCCCCATCCCCTGACATTCTATCAACTTTTCCTACTTATCTTTTAACGCCTTTCTTAACTGAATCTCCTCAATTTTCAGCAAATCCATCTTTAATCCATTCTTCATTTTATGATTTTGTCTATCCATCGCTTCATCCTCTTTCATTAGTCCCTCTTCCGTCTCCTAACACTTCTATTCCTAATCCTCCTCAGTTGGTTAGTGGGTATCCAGGTTTTGATCAGAAGATTCTTCGAAGAAGAGGCTCGAGTTCAAATGATTCCCTTACTGGACCTCAAATCAATTGGCCATTGATCTTAGGAGAATGGATAAGTGCTAGTCATGCTTATCAGAATTATTTGCATTTTGCTCAGCAGTATTCTCAGTCTGCAGATCCTTCTGTGCACTTAACTGCTCATTTTACTTGGTACCTGGCGTATATGCATAGGCATTCTAATAATGATTCAAAGCCTATTCCAAAGTTGTGCATGAATGTCAATGTGAGCATTGATTCCCAGCAACTGGATGTATTGTACTTTCATGCCCTCTGTTTGCCTAACAGATACCTTGTCTTATTGGAAAGGATGTGCTGCCTTCAATTCTTTCAGAATCCTCCCCAGACATTTGTAGATGAATCTTTGTCCATGGATCGTTTTCGAAATCACCAATCCTTCAAGAGGGATCATCTTCATTGATACCTTTGCCATGTATGGTGGATGATTTTTAATAATAAATCTCTCTTTTTGGAGGAGTCATTCAGATGGTTGTATTGTGTGTAGTGTTTGTGTTGTGAGTTAATTTATGTGATAAGATCGTGGTGGTTGCCTATTCAATTTGCTTTCGTGCGAGCTACATTTTGGAGAATTGCGGTGATGGTGTTGTTGGTTGGATAGTTGAAGATGCTGATGCAGAAGAAGAAACCTCTTATATCCTTTACAAGTTTGTTGTGATTTCCAGTTTGATAAGAAGTGTTAATGTATAAAGGGTTTTCCTTTCGTTGTATTCTTTATATCAGATACAGGTTATAAGTTGGGGTCGTGGTTGGATGGACTGTTTTTGAAGATTTATTGAAGATCAAAGTTGAGCATTTAAATGAACTTGTATTTCCTTTTTTCTGGGTCGCGAGGACGCTTCCTTATTAAGTGTGGGGATATGTTGAGTGTTGAAATGACCTATTTTTTGACTGATTTTTTGTTGTTTTTGAGAGCTGAATGGTTGATTTTATGAGATGATTGATTGGTTTGGAAGTGTTTTGAGAGTGTTTTGGATAGGTTGGAATGGTTTTATTAAGCTCATGATGTTTATTAGTAGAGATGTGAACTTCTGTTGATGTTCTGATATGTTATGTTTGGTCCTGATAGCTTCTGTTGAGCTTCTGTTTTGTTCTGTTTTCTCTCTGTATGGAAGGATGGAGTATTGATTGATAGGGTTTGAGATTGTTTGAAAGCTTATTGAGTGATTTTTGATGGTTTGGAATGGTTTTGGTATGAGCTATGTGGTTCTGATGCTTTCTGTTGACCTTCTGTAACTCTCTGGTGAGCTTCTGTGAGCCTCTATAGACCTTCTGTATGCCTCAGTACATGTTCTGTTGGATAAGAGTGTATCTTGGGAAAGTTTTCTAGCCTTGGAAAGAGGTGAATACAAGTGCAAAAGAGCTAAAAGAAGTCAAAGAAGTAGCTGCTGAAGACTCAAGTAAAGACTGGAGTGAAGTGACAGTGGTGAGCTATGAAAAGACACTGTAGTGGCTCTGGCGCCTCTTCATATCAGACATACCTCTTGGGAGGTGCATCCATGACCTAAGAAGGATTATTGTGGGTGATTATTGAGTGATTGTAGAGAGGATATGATGTATTATTGATGGAGAGAGAGAGAGAGAGAGAGAGAGAGAGAGAGAGAGAGAGAGAGAGAGAGAGAGAGAGAGTCAGACATAGTCAATTCTATCAAAACAGTGCAATTGTATGTGAGAGATTGAGAGAGAAGACTATGAAGACATTGAAGATGAATACTATGTGATGTATTTCCATTCAAAGATGGTGTATTCCTTTGCTTTCTTTGTTCTATTGATGGATTTTGTGAAGACGTTGGAGAATATGGTTGATTTTATCAAATCTGTGGAAGATCTACATGATGTTGCATGAAGATTTGTTGTGATCATATAAACCGTAATAAAAAAGCTTGTTGATGTTACAATATAGATTTTCTTGCAAGAGAATTCCCTTTTTCCTTGGTTTTCCTCTTGGGGCTCCAGATGGGTCCTCTCCCATTTGCATCCACGCTCCTGGGCATATCCAGGAGACCCCTCTGCATCCGGTGTACCGATGGGGGTAATCTCTCTCGGAGTGGCACCCAAAGGGATGCCACTGCTGACGGCTCCTACAGTGTCTCTCTTTCCTGTGATGTGGTCCCATAACAAGCTGCCCACATTTTTAAAAATGTGCATGGGATCCAACAAGTGGTTGACCTGTAAGTGGGTCCAATATGGCAACTCGTAGAAAACTGAGAACCGCCGCATTCCATTTGGATGTGATTCCGCGTGGACCATTTTCAGCTCGTACCAGCTTGCGGCGTTCATACGTGTTAAAGGTCATCCAAGGAAACCTTCCCTGAGTTCATGATTCTCTGGCAAGAAAGCAGCGTGTCCTTGATATACCATCTTCTTCATGGTTCATGACCTTTGGGAGTCTAACTACGGCCCGCACAATGGACATGCATGGTAACCTGAGGTAACCAGACCTGTTCCAACACCACGACCTAGTGAATACTTGATTGAATGAGATAAAATATAGATATTACCAGCGAGAAAGGAGGCCTGCTCACATGAGCACTCTCCCAATCCCGGAAAGTCATACATCATCCACATGAGAATGGCTTGAATATTGGCTGACCGCCGACCATCGCGCCTGCTCATATCTTGCACAGTGACCCCCTCCTCCCACAAAATCTTAAGCTCATCGACTAATGGACGAATATACAAGTTCATATTTTTTATTTTGTAGTGGCCTGGGACAAGTAAGCTAAGGATGAGATGTCCTTTCTTCATAGAAAGCCATGGAGGGATGTTGTAGTTGACAAGGACTATAGGCCACACACTGTAAGAAGTTGAGCGCAGACTGAATGGGTTCACGCCATCCATTGCGAGACCGAGCCGAAGATTCCTTGGCTCTCGAGCAAAGTCTAGGAAGGTAGAGTCAATGTGGCTCCATGCGCGCGAATCTGTTGATTCAGCTCATTAGTGCATTGTACCTATGAGTAGAGAACAACGCATGGACCATCTTCACCTACAGTTGTGGACTTTTGGATGTAGGATGTTTGCGAGATTGATGCCATCAATGTTGGTGTGGACTAAGATCTTGTCCATCCCTAACATATCATATATGTCTCTTTTAGGCCGTCTCTCGACCTTCTTGGGCAGGCCCAACGCTCTCTACACCAATTCAGAGCTCAGCTTGATTTCCACATGGCGGGTTTCATTTTTGTCACGCACCATTACGGTGTCGTGATTCTTGTGGAAAGTTCAACGGTTTTGATTGCACATCTCTGCTCTGCGTTGGTCATGATTTGGCAGCCACTTTTTCCCATTGGAGGTGGAGAGCATACCACTGCATACCAATTCCGCAGAAAGGAAGAGTCAAAGTCGGCTAGATTTGTCAGCTCTTCTAGTTCTTGGCCTATTGCAAGGATTTTGCCCTTGCGATATGATGCAATCAGCTGTTGTGTGCAAGCTTGCTCTCGAGATATCTCATTGTTAATCAATTCCTTGGCTACCTCGAGAATCTTAATGAATATGAACTCATAGTTTTCCCAAGTGCATGGCAAGAAGTGTACTTCCCTTGCTAATGTCTCATAAAGGAGGCCTAAGTCCAATCATCCATAGTTTTTGGTGAGTGTGGAATCCAAACACCTGATACAAGTGACTAAGTTGTCCCCTGTACTCATGGCCATGGCCAACGTAAGGATATATGGACGCCCATAGGAGGGTCTAAGGCCTATGGGAGGTTGGGGTTTGGTTGAGTTGGATAGCTTGGCTACTGATGCTTGCCTCATGGGCGGTTCAATGAGGTGTTTGTCAATGACTTCTGTGATAGCTTGGTCCTGCAGCTTGGTTGATGTGTTGTTCCTGGCTTGTGGAGCACTTAGGACATTGAAAGTGTTAGGTTGAGTTGACCTAGGGTTGGATGATTGTGGCTTTGTTTGATAGGCTCCATGAGGGTCTATGGATTCAGTGCTTTTTGAGATAATGGATTTCTCCTCCCTAGTTGACTCATTGCTTTGTGAAGATGGGCTAGAGGGCTTGGATTGAAGAGCACCCGTACCATTTCTAGACTTGGGCATCCAAATCTAGTTGTTGCCTTCGTAGTAGACTTGAACGTGTAATAGATGACCATTTGTCTACTTCGGTAGTGCCAACTTTGCCTCTTAGGCCTAGGGTGTGATATTCTATGGTCACAGATTCGTGCGGGTTGGCTTCTAGGCGGTTGCGGTTGTAGTTTGGGCACCCATTTGAGCTCCTACTCAGTGACCTTTGGTGTGTCTCCCTTAGGCTACAACCAATTTTTCTTTGCTGGATGGGTCAAGTTACAACTCCCCTCCTCAGACCTTGCATTAGGCTTCTCCAACAGTGAGATCACATGCTTGATGGAGTTGTGCTGCCTTTTCTGAAAGCTATCACTATCCAAACATTGCCAATGGCAAGGTGAATGAGTTGCAAGTCATAGTCGACATTGTAGTGTACTTGTTTCTTGAATGTGTGCCCTAGCAGTGATTCCTTACCAGTGACCTTGGTGTTAGGCATCACATAGAAGATCATAGGTAGGCTTTCAGTTTAAATAGAGACCGCTATTTTGCACTTTCCTAGTAGTGAGTAGGACTATTCTCCAGATTGAGTTTAGTGTTAGTCGGCTGCAGTTGGGGCTGACCAATGAGGGTCCAATGATCATGCATAAGGATATTACAATCAGTCCCCCTCGTCAATGAGTGCATCAAAGACGTGTCTTCTGGACAATCACTGATATGCATAGGTAGGTGGGTGCCACCACTTCCTCACCCTCTTTCTCAATCTCAGTGATGGTGGCTACTCTTACATTTGCAAGGGGTTCTAGCATTGGAGGCACTTGTGGTAGGTGCACTAGTGTTGGTCGATTACTAGAGTTCATGGCTATCATGTAGAGTGGTACTGATGGCACAATTGCCAAACTAGAGGACAACTTCTACCTAGGGTAATCATAAAAAGGGGAGTGATTCCACACTCAACACATATCAGATCATTCTTATCTCTATTAGCTTGCTCCCTCTCAGAGTAGCGTGGAGAGATGTGTCTTGGGTGACCACAAGTCCAACAAGAAATTGATTCTTGGGTCTGCCCTCCTAAGCCTCTGCCTCTCCCCCTTCCTAATGCCATCACCAACACTGATCAATAGCCCATGAGAATCAGATTTCCCTCTTCATCGTGTGAGATGTAAGGGTTTACATATGGCTCCTCATCATTAGGGTCCTCCACATAGTGGACTGGAGCATCGCTTGGTGGATGGGCTATGTAGGGTCCAGGTGGCCCAGATATGCATGTGGGATTGATTTCTATCCTAGGGATGGGTGGCTTTGTATTGTTACGTGTTGGGAGGGCTAATGGGGCTCCTCTCCTAAAGAAATTTGGCAGTTTATTCCTTAGGTAAGCTTGGTTGTAAGCCTGTGAATATGGGAGTCTTCGCAGTAGTCTGAGTGCATGGCGTTCATGGCCGAACCTACCGGAGTTGGCACAATGTCGATCTTGGGTCTTGACACTCCGCTGGAAGGTATTTTCCACCACAATACACACATTGGACATGGGACTACGTAGGCCTTCTCATAATCTCGTGCAACTTAGCCAACTCCTGGTTGTGATCGACATTCTTTCCTTTGACTTGGGTGCCTTGGTTGGATCTATCACTAGCTATCGAGGCTATTCCTGAGGTTCTAGGAGCAATGATGTCACGGGTTGTGGGTCTTGAGCTCATGTCTTTGAGTAGGCCATCCACTCGTATGGCTTCTTTGAAGCCCCTAGCTAGCAAGTCCCTTTGCACAATTAAGTTGCTCACCAAGGCCTTGTAAAGCTCTTTACTTCGAATTCCACTTATGAACACAATGGAGACCACTCGTTTGCTAGGTCTCTTTGCAGCTAGGATTCTCTTGTAAAGACTCCACACATAGGTGACATAGTCTTGGATATCCTCCTCGTCCTTCTGCTTGACATTCATCAATCTAACTATCAGGTTGTCAGAGTATCTTACCTTAGAGAACCTCTTGATGAAGAGACTCTTGAGGATGTTAAAGTCATTGCATCCAGCATTGTCCAAACTGGTGTACCACATTCATCCTTTATCACCTAAGCACAGGCCAAAAGCTTGCGTGCACTGGGTAAGCTCCATGAGGCCATTAGCCTCACAGACCTGCTCGAATTGCTCTACAAAACTATATTGGTCGTTGCTCAAATGGTACTTGTCTAGTTATTTCACAACCACGGGGATCCTCGACTGGCTCTTGGAGCCCTGGGTAACTCCTAATCCTGCCAGCACAACCATGTTGCTAGTACTGCAACCCTTTGCTCTGCGGACGTGTTGTCTATTAGTCGCTTCGAGAGAAGCTCACTCAACATTTAGTCTACCTCTAAGGCTCTCTCCCTTTCTACATTTGGTCCTATTCGGTTTCTATTTTCTAGGGCTAGCACGACTTCTTGCATTTCTATGTTCTGTCGTAATCTCTTAGCGTACTGTTGTTGGTTGTATGTTGCTATACCTTGCAAGACTTTCTGCGCCAGCTTTCTTTCCTTTTCAAGGTCTGCTATGATGTCTTCCGATTGCCTGCCATGGTGGTCTACCCTGGTTTGTGTGTTATATGCATTCATCATATGCTGGATTTTGACAGGGAAATCTCGTAGGTTGAGCTCTTCGTGTTCGCGGCTCATGTTGGACTTTGCCATGTCTATAGTTTCTTGCTCCACCAAGTTGTCGATGAGGGTGATCAGGTCAGGCAGTGTTGTGCTCCCAATAGTGTCGCTCCTTTGATGCATTTGGCCTTTCATGTTGTGTTTATCACTTGGCCCTACCGATTAGGGTTGCTTGATCCCCTATCTAGGTTTGAGTGTCACCTCCTATTGGTGGGTTCATTTGGTTAATTAGGTCTGAGTGTGTTTCTTTTTATTGACAGCCAACCCTGAATTTTAGTTCACTTAGTGTATGCATGTTGCTCTTTTCCATGCAATGTGCACAATTAGGCTTTCATTTTTTTCGAGTGCACTTCAAGTGTCGAAAACAATGTGAGTGCGAACACATGATAATAAGTGCAATTTTTGCACTCTGGTGTAAGTTCTTGACCGAATAGGGTTTTACTCTCAGTCATTGGCCATTCTCTCTGGTCTTTAGGGTTTTGCTATGTTGTTCAACTTGATCAGGGTCAAATGGGGGTCTGGGGTCCATCTCACGACTCTAATAGGGATTAAAAGCTGACATGACTGTCAGTGGTCATGTCTAGTCATTTGGCTACGATTTTTGGGTTCAATTTTGTCTGTAAGGCTTTCAGAGCCTTCTCAATTTTTGTGGGAGGTATTATTCCTTGCTCAGAATATGCTAGATTTGTCAATCTCTTTTATCAGAATTCTGGTCCGATTTGATAGTGTCCGATTCTGAGTCAAACATTCGATTTTGGCTATTAGATTTCCGAGTATATGATTCTAGCATGTCCGAGTGCCAAGCGTCCAATTTTGATAAGATTTGATTTTAGTCTGTCCGAGTGGCCGATGCTCGAGTGTTCGAGTGTGATTCTAATGAGTCCGATCGTCCCAATCAGAGATGGAGTGAATGTTCGATCAGACAAGTGAGAAATAGTTCGATTTTCAGGATCGGACGGATGACATTTGATTGGATGAGCCAAGCTAGTCTGAATGTCGGAATTCCAAGAATCAGATGTTCGAGTGTTCGATTTACCTATGGACCATGTCATATTTTTCCGGCATGTGAACAATGACAACAAAAATTTGAATCGTGGCCACAATTTTGGCCATACCCACAAGCAAGGAGCTCCAAAATGTGAGAATGCATACACAGGAGGATTCTATGTACTGATATGCATGGAAAACTCCCGTGGTAGTCGATCGATTTGCCCTAAGCTCCAAGTCTCTCTCAAGCTCTCAAGCCCTCTCTCTCTCTCTCTCTCTCTCTCTCTCTCTCTCTCTCTCTCTCTCTCTCTCTCTCTCTATTGTAGAAACTGAAAATGAGCCTTCCACACCCCATCCTTGGGTCTTAAGCCCTTGTCCTAATGTCCAAGTGTTGTCCCATTAGTGCTTAAGCCTTGTCAATGGAGCGTAAGCCCTTGGGTCTTAACCCCTTGTCCCAATGTCCAAGTACTATCCTGTTAGTGCTCAAGCCTTATCAATGGAGTGTAAGCCCATTTTTTCCTTGATTTTGCCTTATTTTGGCATGTTTTACAATAGAAACCCTATCCTACTCTAAATGCAACAAGAATCAAAACACAAATACTGAAATGAATTCTCCTACTTGTTTGCTAATCAAAAACCCTAAATACTTACTTGTTTTGAAGATTAAAAAGCCCAAATCTCCTACCTATCTCAAGAATCGGTTTGGGGATGCGACCCTACTTTGACGCTCGATTTGAGGCTTGCAAGTGCTCAAGCTTGAATTCGTTGGTCCCAGCAAAGGAACCAAAATGTAGTGGAGCTCACACTCAACCACGAAGACCCACGGACCACTTATTGCTTCAAGAATTTCAAGAGAGCACAAATGGCCATCTCTCATGTAGCTGACATGCCTTCGATCCTACTATGAGGGTGTAGTGAGCTTACCTTGATGCCCAAATGAGTAGCCTCCTCCCTCAAGCAAGTTATTAGCTCCACGATTTGAGATGCAAGCTCAAGCAACCTCGAGTCTCCTCCTTTGAGCTCCATTCTCCGTAGATGCATGCAAGAGAAGAGAAGAGTAGAGAAGAAGAAGAAGAAGAAGAGAGGAGATGATAGAGAGCTTCTTCTCCACGATCCCTCACCCTCACACACTCACTCCCTCACACTCCCTCTCTCAAGCACACACAAGTAAGCAAGAAGGAGATAAGAAGAAGAGATCACTTTTGCCACACACCAAAGAATGAGCTTTCATTCACTTTTTGAGTTTATATACTTTTAAAACCCTAAATCCCTTGGACACCCATCCCCTTTTTTACATGACCGGGCATCTTGCCAAGGTCCTCTTACTCCATTCCCTTGTAGTAGCCTTATCCATTCACCCATGTCCATTTAGACCTTACAACATGCATAGGAGGGAGCCTGGTGCTCTTATAAAATGAATTACATTGCACCCTGCACTTTCCTTACAATAGCCCTCGGAGGTTCTCCCTCATCCTTGAGAGAGCCTTACTATAACATTTGGTGCTTTCCCACATTCTTTTTGAGCACCTTATTGGAATATTAGGTGCTCTCCTTTGTCCTTGAGAGCACCTTGCTAGAATCTTTGGTGCTTTCCTTCATCCTTGAGAGCACCTTGCTAGAATATTTAGTAGTCTCCCACATTTTTTCTAAGCTTGCCTTCTTCACTTTTCTTGCATGGTCAGAATGAGCTTCTTCATTCACTTTTTGACTTGGGCTTCCTTGGTCTTTCTCTGCTTCCTCTTGGCTACATGATTCTTGTCCGTGACATTTCTTGTAACATTGTAACAAGTGATTACTTCAAATTCTAGGTTAAAGTAAAAGAGTCTCACTATTGGAGCTATGGTCACATTCCTTGAGTTTATCAAAGCTCTCTTCATGTTTGACTATCCATATAATATTTGAGTATTCTTCTTCAAGAGATTAGTCAAGGGTGCTACTATAAGGAAATGATCCTTCATGAATATTCATTATAACCGTGTTAGTCCTAAAAATCCTCGGATTTTCTTGACTATTTTGGGAATTGGCCAATCTAGAATATCCTTGATCTTTGCAAGGTTAGAAAATATTCCTTTAGCAAAGACAATGTATGTCATCAAAGAATACTAGCACAAAGTCATCTAGGCATAAAGAAATATA
The DNA here is from genome assembly GCF_053477565.2 of Lygodium microphyllum. Classification (NCBI taxonomy): domain Eukaryota; kingdom Viridiplantae; phylum Streptophyta; class Polypodiopsida; order Schizaeales; family Lygodiaceae; genus Lygodium; species Lygodium microphyllum. The sequence continues at coordinate 78,021,884 of NC_141160.1, forward strand.
TCTTGCATGAATTTTTTAAGTATTACTAGGATGTTGGTAAGTCCCAATGGCATGACTAAGAACTCATAGTGTACGTGCCTAGTGCTAAAGGTCATCTTTGAGATGTATTGCTCCTTGATTTGGATCTAATAGTATCTTGACCTTATGTCTATCGTTGGAAGGACTTTGGCCCCATGTAGCTAGTCTAGGAGTTCATTGCTTCTAGCTATTGGTACATACTTTTGACTAATACTTGGTTTTCTCACCTACATTCAATTTAGTGTGTCTAAGGGACTTCGTCTCTCTTCTTTTAGAAAAGAATAGGTGCTCCCCAATGTGACTTGTGTGGGTCGATGAATCCTTGTTCATAAATCTATCTTAGATATCCCTTGAACTCAATAGCTTCATGTACAAACATCTCATATAACATTTTGGATATGGGTTCTACTCTTCAACATATCAACCTTCCTTCTGATTTCCTTTTTTATTTCATGGCACATGTGCTCCAACATCTAAAGCCAAATCCTCATAAAATTATTTGCGGAACACGAAAAAATGTATTCTTCCTAATAGGGTACAAAAACCTCCAAGCTACAAATAAAACATGGAAACCAAAATTTTAACATGAATGAATGAATAAATAAATAGATAAAAATATTGAAGATTTAGTGTTGAGGGTTGATATGACCGTTTTTTTTGCTATTTTTAATTGATTTTTTGGGTGATTTTGGTATGATTTGAATGATGATTGATTGTTTTGGAAGCATTTTAGAGAGTTTTGGATAACATTGAATAGGTTTGAGAAGCTTATGATGTTTTAAGTGGAGATATGATGTGCTGAAAAGTTCTAATGAGTGTCTAATAGGTTTTGTTTAGCTTTTGTTTTGTTTTGATTTCTTTCTGTAGTACAAGGGGTTGGAATGATGATTGATGGAGTTTAAGAGTGTTTGCAAGCTTATTGAATGATTCTTGATGGTTTTGAATGGTTTTAGTTGAGATAAATGCTTTCTGATGACCTTATATATGGTATTGTTGACCCTCTGTAGAGCTTCTACAGAGCCTCTGTCTCTATTTTATTTTTGCTCAGTATGCCTCTATAAGTCTTCTGTGAGATGAATGTGTAGCTTGGGGAATTCACTACAAGGATTTAAGCCTATAGCGATGGCAGGTAGCGACGCAGGTACCGCAGTCGCTATTTGCGTCTTATGTTTGCAAATAGCGACGCTCCACAGGGAAAAAAAATAGGCCGAAACCGAGTGCAGGTTTATTTCGTGTTTTTGTGTCTTATGTTTTGAGAGTGAGAGCGAGAGAGAGAGAGCGACCGTCGTGAGAGAGGGAGAGCAAGAAGGCTTGCCGCCGTCGCCGCCATTGTTCGTGAAGGAGAGGAGGAGCCTTCATCGCGAAGAGGAGCCGCCCCACAGTCGCCATATCTCATCAATGAGTCTATTCTCTCCTTCTTTTGCTTGTTTAGGGTTTAAATCACTTTCTCTTTTGCTTGTTTAGGAGAGGAAATGAGAGAGGGAGAGGGAGAGGGAGAGGGAGAGGGAGTGCATTCTCTCTCTCCCTCTCCCTTTTGCTTTTGGAGAGTGTTAGGATATATTGTGAGAGGGAGAGGAAATGAGAGAGAAAGAGAGGGAGAGGGAGAGGGAGGGGGAGGAAATGAGAGAGGGAGAGAAAGAAAAAAAGAGGGAGAGGGAGAGGGAGAGGGAGGGAGAGTGCATTCTCTCTCTCCTCTCCCTTTTGCTTTTGGAGAGTGTTAGGATATATTGTGAGAGGGAGAGAGAAAGAGAGGGAGAGGGAGAGGGAGGGGGAGGGAGGGAGAGGGAGGGGGAGGAAATGGAAGAGGTTGTGGGCAAAACCTTTGTGGTATGAAGGAGATGCTCTCAATGTGCTGGAGAGCATCACCGCCAAATCCCTGAAAAAAGTAAACGTGAACAACTTTGTGCAAAAAAAAAAGAAACTTTAGTAAAAGCACTGGCCATAGGAGGAAGACCCGATGTGCAAGAACTCTTGTCACAACTAGAGTGGGTGGAAGAAGACAAGAAAATAGCCGTCACATTGAGATTGAAGACAAAAGGGAGACAATTGTAGCATCTCAATTAGAAAGAACCCGTCAAGTGGCCATGTATTAAAGAGAGATCAAAGAGCTAAAGGAGAAGCTCGAGATCAAGGGAGGAGAAGAAGAGAGGTGGCAAGAAAAGCTCGTGGTGGAAACATAGAGCCTCATGAGCCTACAACGCCATTATGATGAGCTAGTAGTGCTATATAAAGACCTACAAAAGGAAAATGAAAAGATAAAAAATGCCATGGAGCAGCTAGCAGTAGCAGAAGAAGAGAGAAGCCAACGGCACCAAAAACACATAGAAGATCTGGAAAAGAGTATGGCTTCAGAGCTTAAAGAGCAACAATGCTTGGAGAAAAGTGGAGGAGAAGGCAAGAAAAGTGGAGGAGAAGGCAAACTTGAAAAAAACGTGGGAGACTGGTGGGAGACCACTAAATATTCTAGCAAGGTGCTCTCAAGTATGAAGGAAAGCACCAAAGAGTCTAGCAAGGTGCTCTCAAGGACAAAGAAGAGCACCGAATATTCCAGCAACGTGCTCAGAATGAATGTGGGAACGCATTGAATGTTCTACCAAGGCTCTCTCAAGAATGAGGGAGAACCTCCAAGGACTCTCGCAAGGAAAGTGTGGGGCATAATGTGATCATTTTATAAGAGCACTAGGCTCCCTCATGTGCAAGTTGTAAGGTCTAAACGGACATGGGTGAATGGATAAGGCTATTAGAAGGGAATGGAGAAAGAGGATCTTGGCAATATGCATGGTCATGTAAAAAAGAGGATGGGTGCCCAAGGGATTTAGGATTTTGTATGTAAACTCAAAAAGTGAATGAAAAGCTCATTCTTTGGTGTGTGGCAAAAGTGATCTCTTCTTATTCTCTTCTTCTCTCCTTCTTGCTTGCTTGTGTGTGCTTGAGAGAGGGAGTGTGAGGGAGTAAGAGAGTGAGTGTGTGAGGGTAAGGGATCATGGAGAAGAAGCTCTCCATCATCTCCTCTCTTCTTCTTCTCTTCTCTTCTGTTGTCTTGCACACGGCTATGGAGGATGGAGCTCAAAGGAGCAGGCTACTCATTCTGGCATCAAGGTAAGCGCACTACACCCCTGTAGGATCGAACGGAGGTCGGCTAGGTGAGAGATAGCCATTTGTGCTTGCTTGAAACACTTGAAGCAATAAGCGGTCTGTGGGTCTTGGCGGTTGAGTGTGAGCTCCCACTACATCACCAATGCAAGTGGACTTACATAATTAGAGGAGTCTTCATGCATGAAGGAAAACTTGTGGTTTATTCCTCACAAAAACTAAAACCATATAAATCCAACTATGCCACACATAACCTAGAGCTACTTGCAATTATTTCATGCATTGAAGTTTTAGAGACATTATCTACCGGAAAGAAAGTTCACTTTGGCCATTGACCACAAGAGGCTTATGTAAATCATCACCTAATATGAGGCAAAGAAGATGGATCAACACACTGAACTAGTTTAATATTGAAATCCAGTATAGACTTGGAAATGATAATGGTATAATAGATGTCTTAAACCAAAAAGCATTTCTTAATAGCATTGCCAATGTATAGAATTTAAGAATGGTAGCCATACTTGAAAAACCCATTCTAGATCTTGTATGTATGACTTTGCAAATTAGAATAGCCAAGAAGACATGTGCACGTCAAACAAACTTGTTAGAGAGCCTCACTTGAAGCTATACTTACCTAGGCACCCGTACTAGGAGCCTTGCAACTATTTGCCTACCTCCAAACAATTCAAAAACCCTAGACCAAAATTGCACCTCCAAAGTTGTGTGTGATTGTACTTCATCTTAATTAGTCCTAGGGAAATTGCACTGCATTAAGAAACGTCCGGTTACATCCAAGGAACCCAAAGAGACTATACTCAAGTAATGGTGACGTTGTGCTCTCAAAGAGGGATACCACATTGCATAGTGCTAAAAAACTTCTTTGCATGCACAATACACTACGATATGGGAAAGTGGAGGGCCTATGGATTGAGCATTAGTTGCACTTTAGGACATTCGAATTGTATTTCATCATGTTGAATAAGAAAAGAAAAATTTTGTACAGAGTTTCAATACCACAAGATTCTAGGAAAGAACTAGGAACATCATATATTTCACAAGAGGAACCATTGCAACAACCACAAAAAAAAAAAGTGTGACTACATCAAACAAAATAGATTTATAAAATAGAAGAACCACACTTATAAAACAGTGACAAGGGAACACGGAAGCACATCACAACGAACATAGACAAAAGAGGGACTAGGGAGCAAGGGCTAGGAAGCAACTAGAACCAAGAAAGATAGGAGACAAGGCTACGAAGCAACTTAAACCAAGAAATAGATTTCCATAGCTTATCAAATTCAAAAAAATAGAAACAAGGAAAAACCACATCCAAACAAAAGAAAAAAGGATATCATAGCAATTTGATGAGCTTCACTAGCAATTGGGGGTGAACAGGACACATAAGAATACTTGCACATTGTGTTCAAGTTGTACTCAATTTAAACAAAGTACAACATCAATGACCTTAACCTTGAATGTGCAGCGAGTAGCATTGCATGAATGAGCCATGATTCTAATATAGAAACTACATCCAAAAGTGCAACTAGAAGTCTAAGGCTCTGCATTCGAAAGGTCGGGATTATAGACATGGAATCGAAAGATGATGAGATAATACCTCCTACCTAGGTCAAACTTATCATTAGGAAAAAAATGAACTCACAAATGGGAGTTTTAGCCCCCCCTCTCTTCTCCTTAAAACAAGGAAAAGAGGAGAGAAGAATAGTAAAATAATCCTCTTCTCACTTTTGCAATCTCGTTTTGCATTTTTTACATTATCTACAAAGATATACTCAGATTCCTTCTCTCTCCTCATTCAATAAGTCTTTTTCAACCAAATTTTATAATAAAAAATGAGTTAGTTATGGGAGTGGTGCTTCATTTTCAATGCAAAATGATTAGTAGATATGAGATAATTGAGTTTTTAATTGAGAACAAGGAAAATAAAAATTTGAAAGTTCCTTTTAAGATATTTTGGGGTTTTTTTATATTCTAGCTTTTGGTTAAAAAACAAAAATTGATCGAATTGTGTATTTTTTGGAGATGTTTTTGGAGGTAAAATAGAAATGTCTAAAATATGAAAAGTCTTGGACATCCCTACCCTCTGAGCTATTTTTTCCCATATATATACTCTCTCATGGCTCTATTGTGACCCCTTCTCTATGTTTATGCAACCTTCATTAACAAAGTGAATTACTTACACCCTCCTTTCCCTTGGCACCTTTGTGTACCTCCTGTAACAACCAAGTAGGCTCCCCATTTCTATTAATAGTAAAATGAATACATGAGAGAAGAACCTGCATATTAAGGTAGAGATTGAATATGCCCCATTATTCAAAAGAACCTAGCGTACCACTATCAACCCTCAGGTTTTGTAGAGTTATAGGAAAATGGGATTGAAACATGTGGATTTGTGGGTTGATGGGGAAATCTACCCAATTGACCCCTTAAACAATAGACCTCCATTTCTCAAGAATCACAAATTTGCTGAAGTATGTGTGAGGGGTGAAAATGGGTTGCTTGGTTATACTAGGCGGCTCAATGATCAAGCATTCAAAGTATTTACAACTTGCCAAGCAACCATAAAAAATTGCCATGATGTGATTGTTGCACATCAACTTCATATACAATAACTCATAGGAGCATGCACTATCCAAGCTCAGAAAGAGAACCTAGGTGAGGGTGAGATTGGATAGTGTATTATAGATTGCTGAAGGCAAGTACATTGGAAAATGCTTTGAGCAATCCTAAGTTTAAGGCTGTGAAGGAAAAGGTGATTGAGTGCACATTAAAAGATGTGTCAAATGAGTTCTCAGTTGTGGATGCACAATCTATTTGTGACAGGGGTAGTATTAGCACAACGACTTACTCAAAGATATTCAAAGGTGTGAAGGCTGGGTTTGGTCATGTGCTGAAGAGAAATAGAATTGTGCCTCTTCCTCAATCTTCAAAGTTAATAGAGGCCAAACAACAACTTAATACAAAGGTTTTGGAGCTGATAGGAGATCCCATGCATGTTCAATGCATGGAAACACTAAAGGTTGGGACCAAAAATGCATATGAGGTGAAGTTCACCGAACTCAACAATTACTATTTAGATTTGTACAAGGTGCAGTCAACAATGGTAATGTACTACAATATGTCTGTTGAGGAATGCAATGGTAAATTGCAGTTTGTTATAAAATTACATGAAAGTGAGGTTGTCAAAGGAGTAAAGCTTGAAAGAGTTAGTGTAACTTTGATGAATAGAGCTTTACAATTCTACAAGAACAACCTAGGGAACTTTAGTGTTCAATCCAAGTGCCATGTGTGGTGGCTCGCTGCATTTGAAGCTCCTAAGAAAATATTTGAGGTGTTGCAACTGTTCTTTATGCACACAAGCATTCCAAGCATCATCGATCGTCAGGAACATGGTGAGATGCTCTTGGTTGAAGGATATGATCAATACTTGGTTGAATGGCATCTTGCAAGAGACTTGAAAACTTTAAAATACATGTGTGGAATCTCTAATAGTGCAAATACAAAGAATCCATGCCTATATTGCTTGACGGAGAGGGTGGAAGGAAAGGACGGAAAGAAGAACTTGCAAAGGGTGACAAGTGCTGCACCGACGTGCAATAGAGAAGATCCCACTTGGAAGCCCATCTTCAAAATTCCATTGGATTGTATTCAAATTTGTTCATTGCATGTTTTTGTCAAAATCATGGAGAAACTTGTATATGAATACATTTTCTTTGCTTATAGGATGCAACCAGAAAAAGAAGCCATTGCAACATGTAAGAATGTGGAGCAAGTGCTATCAGAAATTGGGCTACACAAGCATCAAGTGACGATTGAAAAAGATGAGAAGAGATCAGGAAAATCTGGCAACTTGTCAAAAAAGCCTTGCTTTGGAGGAGCAAAGGCTAGGAAGTTTCTCTTAGCACCCATCAATGAGGAAGGGAATGTCATGGTTTGTAGGCCATAGGACTAAAATGGGTGGAAAATTTTACATTTTGCAGTTTCTGATCAAAGCAATGGAGAAAAAAGAAGGTTGGCCAAAGATAAGGTTTAGATAAGTCTTAGCAAATTGGCTCCCTTACTTCGCAAGATGGTGTTTAACAATGAAAATAAGCAAGAATTTATAAATGTTGTGCATAGCTTACTTTGCAAGATGGTGTTTAACAATGAAGATAAGCAAGAATTTATCAATGTTATGCATAGCTTCTACGAAAACATGGTGGAAGCATGGGGAAAAAGCTCTATCACACATTACATGGTACGTACTAAGTTATTATTTTAAAATTGTATGAATTGTATAAACTATTGAGCATAGTTTTACTCATGTGTGATATGTGTCTTTGTAGCATATCCTTGAGGCATATGGGCCATACTTTGCACAAAAGGGAAGCATTGGACTTTGGTCCACACAAGGGATGGAAAATTCAGATTGGATAGTGCATTGTGCATACCAAAGAAAAATTGATTATGGTGGAGGGGTGAATAGTAGTAATCCAATGATCCAATTTCTATCTTGGTGGTATAGGATTATAGTAGCGGATGAAGCTAAATTCTCGAAAAAGAGAGCAAATGAAAGTGCTAATGAACCGGCTACAGACATGATGGAATCATGTCGTATTACTAAAAGAATGTGTTATGAAGCCTCAAGTGCCAAAGAAAACCATGCCAAGTGGTAGAAACAAGGCTTCGACAAGGCAACAAATGAGTTCGAAGAGAGCTAAGATAGTAAGTGAACAATGTGTTCAGTGTGAATGCAATTCATAGTTTAAGAGAGAAAGAGAGAGTGTGCATCTATGTGAATGAATCTTACAATTTAGGGTTATATAAAAGAGGGTTTCACTTTCTATCTTATTCATTGAGTTCTCACATCTCTTTAAGGGGTTTAAATAGGTTAAAAGTTCATTCTTCTTCTCGTTTTTACATCTTGCTTTCTTTGCTTCCTCCATTCTCACATCCCCAACCTCAGTCTCTTCTCCGTCTTGCCCTCTTCGAGCTTGCATGGCACGCACAAGAAAGCATGTCACCATTTTAGGAGACCTCATGCCAAGGCTCGCCACCTAGAGCATAAGGTGGAGCCTCCTCTAGTGCAGCAAAAGGTGCTCCCCATAGAGCACAAGGACCACCACAGAAGAAGAGGAGATGGAAACCGGGACTGTCGCCCTTCGAGAGATAAGGAGAATCCAACGCGAATACGAGCTTTTTATCCCGAAAAGTTCTTTTCATAAGGTTGTTCAGGACGTCATGCAAGACTTGGAGTTGAAAGGGATGCGAAGATTTTGGGCGCAAGTACGGGATGGCCCACTAGCAGGAAGGTGGACTGCTGCAGCTATGGAGGCCCTACAAACATCTACAGAGGGGTTTCTCATCAACTTATTTGATGATACACAGCTTGCGGCCATCCATGCAAAGCGTGTCACAATCACAAATAAAGCGTGTCACAATCACTTGGCTTTGACATGGTAAGGGGACTCCTTCGTAGGTTACTAAATTAATAATGAAAGGTTTTGTAATGAGTATTATAGCACCATAGCATCTTAAAAGGCCAAAAAATTTTGTATACTCTGCCACATTGGAATATTTATTTATATATACATAATATCTCATGCGATGTGTACTAAATTCAAATAATTGAGTAAAGTTGTTTTGTTTTGTTTCTTGAAACGCGCGACTCTTAATTTTTGTTTAATGTATGAATCCATCGAAAGTAGTAATATGCACAGATACGAGTTACATATTGCTTATGCACAATAACAAGTGCACTACTACTTGTTGAATTATGTTAATATATGCGAATGTGTCATTCACATACCACACATTATCATCACACTTACACAATCACAAGTACAGTACTATGCGTTGAATTATGTTAACGTATATGAATGCGTCATTCACGTACCACACATTATCATCACACTTATACGAACCACACATTTATTTAATAAATATTTATTTATAGGGACAAAGTAAAATATCTTATATTCATCAAGAAAAATACATGCGATGGATGCTAGTGATGGTAGATACAAAAAGCCAATAGCCAACAAGAACTCTCAATTGTTCCTTGGCTTTTTCATCGGTGGAGAGGAGGAGCCAGCTTCCGATGAAAATATAAGTTCCTTCTTTGCTTCAAAAATGATGCGCTCCCCCTTCAGCTCTTTCTCTAGGAGAAGCAGATCTGACACTTTAGCAACGTTACCTAATGTAGCAAGCACACACATTGCTCCACCACGCGTTTGGTCAAACAAGTAAAGAAGCTTTGACCGCTTGATTAGCACCACCTTCTCCAAGCTAGATGTCACAAGTATCGCTCAAAAATGTCCAAACTTGGTCCAAACTTGGTCAAAGCTCAAAATTTCATGATTATTTCTCGCCCTCCTAGTGAGCACTTCTTATGGAAGACCACCAAGTTTGCAACAAGGTTGCCAATGTACTCCTTTGGAGTTGAATCCTTTCATCAATCCGCATGTCGAGCTCCTCCTTGCCTTGATGCAAACTTATCTATATACAGTATGTCCTGAATGACAAAGTCAAATCAAACAATATATATAGTGGCTAACCTAGAGTTATCAAAAAGCAATAAAACTTGACGGCAGGGTGTGTTGGGTCCCCAGTGAAATCTTGGCAAAAAATGATACCTATAGCATTGGAAGGATTTTGTAGATCCCTCTGCCCAAAGAGGTGTCTCGCTGACACACGAGGAAATGAATATACAAGATGATCTAGAGAAGGTGAGATTTTTAACTGCCATAAATTTTTATGCGATGAAGCTCAACGGTACGGTACATTAGGTCCCCCAGAGTCCACCGGTGAAATCTTGGCAAAAAATGATGCTTGCAGGCTGCCCTGCCCAAAAAGTGGCCCCTTACACCAGTAGACTTCGAACAACAGACTTCGGACATGGCAACTACAGGCATCATTTTTTGCCAAGATTTCACCGATGGACTCGGGGGACCCAAGCACCCTGCCGTCAAGTTTCATTGCATAAAAATATATGGTAGTTAGAAATCTCACCTTCTCCAGATCATCTTGTATCTTCATTTCCTCGTGTTTCAACGAGGCACCTCTTTGGGTAGAGGGATCTATAAACTCCTTGGTAAGAAGCTGGGGTCTTGATCCGAACAAATCATGCTGTAGTGCTTCAAATTCAGCATTCGGCACAAGGTAATCTTCTTCAACCGAGGTAATATGCTCATGTGCTACTATGATGGCACTCACTCTATTTAAGCTTGTGCCATCATATATTCCAATCTCTGCCATCGTCAAATACACATCCATGTAATCATAATCAATCAAGTCTTTCATCAAATTCCTGACTAGGATGAAAAACAACTCTTCTTCCTTCATTTCCAAGTATTGCAGCGCATCTGATAGAAGCAAGTATTGTACACCATCTACTTCAATGGGAGTCAAGGAGGCAAGGTTGGGTTTATTGACTTGTGGCTATTCTGAAGAAGATGGCTCCATGAGAGCCAACCCTTGCTCTGCCACCACCACCCGATGTTCCTCTTCAACATTTATGAGCTCTTCAATCGGTTCTTCTCCCATGTATGTGATAGCAACAACCTATGGAGTTGTATCTTCATCGCTCTCCTCCTCTAGGGGTGTATCCAATGCAAAGAGGTAAATTGCCAATGCGCAATCACACTCCACAATATCCAAAGGTGTTGTACCTGGTGCACTGCCCATGGGAACAATGTATACTCTATGTGAAGGATCCACATGGTTCAGACACCTATTTACCACTTTTTGGTGATTCTTCCCTACCTGAAATACCATGAGCTATTCCAGAGGCACCCAAGTCATGTCAGATCCCTCGATGGAGTATGTATAAGTAGCAATGGTGCTCACAAAGTCTTCCAAAACCTGAATGGGGGGATCCAGCAATGAGAACACGCTTTCAAGGTTGAAGTTCTTAGAGAAAACCTAGAATATCTCATCAAGCTAGTTGGCAAAGATAGTCTCATGGATCCACTCATCAAAGTGTGCGTGAGCATCCATCGTAGCAGGTAGGAGGGATGTGGTGGATATAAAGAGATGAAGAGAGAAAGTGTGAAATAAAACAATAAAACAAGAACTAAACTAGTTCTACCTTAAAAACCTTAAGTTTTAAACCATTAAGGGCTGTTCACATACGATATTTAGTTATGGCTTTACTTATGTCTTTATAAAGTTTACACGCATATCTAAATGTGTTGATGTGGAAAGTGTATAACAAGTGTACGATTTTTCATATTATAACTTGTGGTGTTGGGAATTTTAGGGAGACTATAATTTCTAAACTATGTCGAGCCATACACTTTCCGTTGGTAATAGTATCCTCAGCTCGGCTTCGAATTTTCCTACCACATCTAGTTTAAAATAGAAGCTAACATGTGGATTTTGCATTAACATTGTAATTTCTTGGCGCATTATACTCAAGGGCCAATCATCCTCCATTTGCAACACTTGGGGCTCGCGGCCCTCACAAATGATAGTAACATCCACAACTGCACTTTCACGCATGTCTGGATTAAGGCACAACTACCCTTGAGCATCCTCCATCTACGATACTTGAAAACTAGGCATAAAGTCTGTCATGTGACAAAGTACCTATAATTGGAAAGGAAAGTTAGCTGACTCATCCCAAAGTAAGATAATAGTCAACTAAGAGAGAAAAATTTTACCTGAAAGGCATGTCCCTTGTTGTGACTCGACACTCCACCATGTCAGGACTGTGAGTTATTTTTTATGTCCAAGTTTTCCATAGAATCCTTGTTATATAATCCTCTTATGCACTTTTTATGACGTACATGCTTTTGGTACATCTCAAACCCTTACATTCCTTGAACATGTGTGCAAATATTGCAATTTGTATGAACCAAGTTAGATGTACATTCTTTGAGCCAGTGCTTGGCTTCATAGAATTCACTATGTCTGTTAAATTTTTTGTGCTACACATGTGCAAAATGTCACTACTACACAATGGCCATTCTATGCTATTGAGATTCCATATGTATCTAGACTCAAGGGTTCCATATTCTCGACCCCCCTTGGGCAATATGTACTTAGAGTCATAGAAAAAAACAAGATCCTCTGCGAGCTGCTTAGCTGTACGCCCCTCAAAGAGCAATCTACCAATTTCGAGGTGGTAACACTTAAAAGAACCAGTGAAACTCTAAACATTTTGCCACTCACATCAATCCGAAGGGTATACTTCTGTAAATATGAGACAAGTTGTTACATAGGTATCATGAAATTTCTCATTCTCAATGAGTTGCAAATACTTACTATTTGCAATGTTTCGTTGAAAGGGCACATTGGGTGCAATATGTATTTGTTTTTGCATGAATACATGTTGTACAAACGCCTTTGTTACAAGGTGAGAATCAACATTTCTTTGTCTTAGAGCTAAAATTTTACCCTTCCAGTGCTTTGATACATCTGCAATTATAGATGCTTTCACTCTGAAAGCTTCCTTCATACTTGGATGCATATGTACCCAAGATGAGTAATGGTACGCATCAATGATCCAATTCCCTTCTTCATCTTTTCTGTTGCGTACTTCTATCGAGAGACTGCTTATTCTTCTCTCAAGCATTATAACCTATGCATTAGATGTAAAGAAGTATGTATTAACCACTAAATAATAATAATTTTAAGTCTGTCTAGTAATCACCAATATACCATACAAATCAACATGGCATTAAGAGATGCACTTTTGTAAACAGACATAAACAGTGATATCGAAACGCATGTGGATATGTACATCGACACAAAGTATAGATTCAATTTCAAGGCAACACTTTAATTATACCATTTACATGAAATATAATGAAAAGAATAGCACAAGAATACTCAGAGAATTTTGCCAAAATAAATTTTATTATGATGAAGAGGAGTCTAATTTGACTCAATACATTGTATGAAATGTGGGTATTATAGAGTAGTTGTTACAAGGATAGCAGCCACATGGCATGAAAATCTTAATAGGCACATTGGATTGACACTTGAGATATTCTAAGACTCAACACATTGTGTGCTATATGGATGATATAATACAAGAGTTTCATGGATCATTGCCAATTGGCATGGAGATCCAAATTGGACACATAGTACCAATAAAGTAGAGGATTTTTGAACCATCGACTTCCAGCAGATCCATATCATCCAGCACAAAGGAATCACTCACCACATCAAAATAGTCCATCGAGAATTATGTGCTTCACCTAAACCTTGTACAATACCTACATGTACAAAAAAATGCTTGCATGAATCTCTTTTAGCAAAAAATATCTAGATAACTGGATGAATAGAAGCAATACAAAACAGGGCCAATTTACCTATAAGTTGATCTGCTGAAGATAAGATTGAATTGTTGCTTATCAAAACCCATTACAAATGATGGACATAAGAAAAAATCAATCCCATCAAACATAAAAGTCACTAATTAAATGAATAAATTTTGACACCACAAAATATGGTAGATTTACCTCTAAATTGAGCTACAGAATCTATGCTCTACCTTGTGTTATAATGCAGAGAGGAAGAAAGAGAGAGTGTGTGAGTACACGAGAGAGAGAAAGAAATGAGCACCTATCCAATCTTGCCCAAATTGATCTCTGCAAAAGACAATAGCAAGAGTTAGTATTTATATGAAGGTATACTGAAAAAACAGTAAAAAAGAGGAAACACATAGAGAGAAAGAGAGAGGGAGAGAGAGATGAGCACTTATGCAATGTCACCCAAAATGATCTCTGCAATAAAACCACAAGGGTTAGAACTAACATTATGTTGTATTGAAAAGATATCAACAAAAAAAAACAAACAGAGAGAGAGATTAACACCTTTGTCTCTTGCTCCAAATAAACTCTGCAAGAAAACAATAATTAGAACCAACATCAAATTCTATTGAAAACACAACATAAAAGAGAAACAACACATAGAGAGAGGGGGGGAAGAAAGGACATAGAGAGAGAGAGAGAGAGAGAGATGAGACCTCTGTCTCCTGCCCCAAACAACCTCTGCAATAAAACAACAATAACAGTAAGAAACGACATCAAACCCTATTGAAAAAATAGCAAACAAGAGAAAATGCAAAGAGAGATGGGCACCTGTGTTTTGCCCAAAATCTGGAGCTGCATGGAGAAGAGTGCAAAGGTAAGCAAAAAGCTCAAAACCCTAATTACTCTCAACAGGGAGCTTCAATGGAGACAAAAATTCAGGAGTATAGAGAAGAGAGGCAAAGTGGTCTATTGCTTAACTTTTGGGTCAAACTGATTTTGTGAGAGGGAAAAAAACCGAAATTGAAAATTCTCCAAAAAAATGGAAAAAATACGAGGTGAGAGAAACTCAAATTTTGTATACTATTCATTCTCCCTTTTTTTAAATCCCCCGCTACCCCTTTTTTTAATAGAAAACCCAAGATTTGGAGAGAGAAGATTCACCCTCCATGGATGTCAACATCTAGCCTTCCTATTGGACAATCCAAAAGGCCCATATCTTAAACTATATTATTTTTAAGGGCCCATTTGTGAGTTCATTTTTTTTCCTAATGTAGCAAGAAGAAAGCATATTGTTGATGCTCTCATTGATGAGGGAGTGAACTTTAGTATTTTGGCCTATGAAGCATGGATTGAAATATGCCAAACAGAGCTTTCATTGACCAGCATAATCCTCAATCCCTATGGTGGGAAAACTAGACTCTCTCCTAGGAAAATGTAGAGTCCTCACAATTATTGAGACCAAAATCCTTGCCATCTTATTTCATGAACTCCCAAACCATGAGTCCAAAAATCATTTGATCTTTTCCTTTGTGTTTTAGAGTTTTTCTAGCTAAGTTGATGATGCAAAGCATGTGATAGTGGTTTTGGCAATCAAGGTGATGCTTTTTATATAGTCAAGGTGATTCCACTAATAGTGACATGGTAGAGTTGGAGATGATGGTCTAGGTAGCCTTGTGAATGTAATTGCTATAGCCATGACAACCCCCATGTCCTTATAACACTCAATGTGAAGGCAAGTCCTAGGTCAAATGGTAAATTTGGTTGCTTTTTGTCCAAAAAGTTCATTCAAAGTGATGCACTTTCAAGTGTGCTTTCTTCAAGGTGATATTGGAGATGTTGTGGGTATTTCTTTTTAGTCTAGCTCGCTTGCTTTTTGAGTCTAAGTTATAGAGGTGATAGTACGGACACGCTAGATGATCATATTACTCAAGGTAATGACATTTCCAATCTAAATGATAGTAATTTTTGCTCAAGGTATTCTTGATTGATAGGTGATGCCTAGGCATGAACCCTAAGAAGGACTCTAATGTGCTATAAGCTTAAAATGCATGCAATCATAATGTCTTAAGGGTCTATAAGTCAATCACTAATCTTAGATAATGGGAAAACTCACTTTGGATTATGGTTTTCTCATTTAAAACTATGCGTGTTTAATTAATAGAGGTGGTTAGATACAATCCCCAATCAGGTTTTCACAAGGTCTAGGCCTTAGAGGAATTAAGCGTGTTGACCTCCTCAAAATTTAAACAAGGTGGTCCAATCAAAGTAATCTTGGATAGCACTTATAGTGAATAGAAAATCCTACCCAAATCATGATGGACTTGGTTCCCGTGACCCCATCTACAAGCTATGTTATGTTATGATATGATGCTCCAAGATTTGCACACCAAGATCAAACCATTCAAAGGCAAGAAACTAAGGTGATTTAGAGATCCAACGAGCACTTAAAGTGATCAAGACCTGTAGTTAAGGTGATGAGAGATCCTACTCTAGATGGTGCCAGAAGAGCTTGCAGTTATCCTTATTTTCAATTATGACTTAGGGTGTCTATAGTGCTCTCAAATAATTGTTGGTAGTGACAAGTTCTTGACATCTCAGTGCTTCAATATTTGTTTGCAACCAAAAATGTGAGATTTATTGAGAATTTTCACCTACGAATTGGCACTTGAGGTGATGCTAAGCTACTATCAAGGTGGTCAACTCAATTCTTTGAAAAGTGATTTAGAGCAATGTACCCTCGGGGGTTATGTGATAACTAGACCTTGTACCAAGATACCACACACCACGGTTAAGTGTGAAGACATATAAAAGTGTAATACATTAAGCCCCAAAATAGGTCGTTGAGATAATCCTTGGATGCAATCAAGGCAAGGGTCCAGAACTCTTTGTATGTGCTTGAGTAATTATGATCTTGGTGGCTATGCAATGCATGGATCTTGTCCCTTAGATGCTTCCCATGATGTTTTCAACCACAAAGGCATGCAATGATGATTCTTAGGGTGTAAACGAAGGGAGATGACATTTAGAGGTTACTCAAGTGCCTTTCCTAAGCAACACTATTTGAGCCGCATAAGATTCATGGACTTAGCATGTCAAGTGACTCGTGAGTCTATCCCATAGCAAAAAGTGATAGTTTCGACCCACTAAGATCAAATCTAAGGTTCCTATGAATTCTTGATCTCTACCAACAATATAGCACCTAGTCAAGAAAGGTCACTTTGCAACAAATCAAGAGCAAGACTAGACTAGCACCACACTTGGTTCAAAGAGAGTGAGAGACAATGGGGACCCTTCTACCTTAGCATGATCTCACCCCAAGAGTTCCAAGAGTCGACCCTAGGTGCTTAACCTTTCAACCCTTCCTATAAATTTCTTTATGAAAGCATTTGACTAATCTGGTCCACCTATCTATAGGATAACCTCATTGTGATATCTATCTACCCACTTTCCATCCAACACATCAGTCATTTTGAGTTATTTAAGCAGGGTCCAACCATATTATGAGAAAATATCAAAACAAGTTTCTTAATTAGCCCATTACAAGAGGTTTGTTGAAGGTCCTTTACACAATGAGTATTCACACTTTGGATAGTAATAATTCTCATAGGTAATAAATTCAAACCTAGTGAGACTCGAGTGGGAGAGTTCAGTGACAAAAATATTCTTATTGATTCAAATATTCAAAACTCATAGTAGTTCTTTTCTACTCTACCAATCACAACCAAGAACAGTCATACCAAGCCACAATATTTGTTTCAAGCATTGAATCCAAGTAATCCACTTGTGGCAATCCACTTGCATATAGTCAAACATTCTTAAGTTGATAACATTACATAATCTCTAGCTTGATATTGAATGCAACCAAACAAGCATTAGGTGTTGTTAAAGAAAACAACCATTTTAGAAACATTGTTACTATCTAAGCTATCCTCACCAACTTAGGGAAATTCAACATATCTCTTTGAGCAATCATTTATTACCTACTTGGACCATTATGTATTTATTACCTTGTGTTATTTCTCGAAATGGTCCTACCAAGTCCAAGCTATAAGATAAAAAGGATGGTAAAGTTGTATTGAATTTAAACAATCCCCTATGTTGTCTTGTCATTGTTTTAAACTCCTAGCATTGTATACATGTTTGCAAATAAGTTGTGATGTAGTGTCTCATCTTTAGCCAAAAGTATCTTTCCCTCAATATTTCCAATACCTTCTTGGTGCTTGCATGACAAAAAGGAGGACGGCTACTATGATGATAATCTATGTAGATTTGCAACAGCTTGGCTAGTATGTAAATCCTTAATATTGTATTTTGTTAAACATAAAGTAATAGTTGGTTTTGAAGCATGAATCTTTGCTTATGGAGATGTAGATTTGATGACCTAAGATCTACCGATATCTTGATTATTTCAGGGTCTATGCTTTGAGCCATTACCATTTGATCCATTGTTGAAGGTGATCCTATTTATAGCACTACATGAAGTTTGTTGTTTTGGACTTGTAGAAAGCTTTGACTTAAGCATCTATGACAATTTTGGTGCTTCCTTTTTAGTGTCTTATCACCCATATTAATAAGCGACCTTGAGGATATTATTTTCTGATTAAGCTTGTTAATCGACGATGATCCATTTCCATGATGACTTTTGGATCATGGAGATATGGATCAACCATGCGATTGCTAGCAACTTCTTTTCTATTGTTGTATAGTTCATTTCAACTTTTGTTAGACTCCTACTTATGTGGCATATGGGCTACCATCCTTGCCCTTTTTGTTCTTATAGTAGGACAAGTCCAAGTTTGATATCCGATGCATCATTTAGTTAGTAGAAATGGTTTTAGGAAATTAGGATGTTGTAATAATGATGATGGGCTTATGATTTGTTTCAACTTTGCAAAAGTTTATTCACATTCTTTTGTCCATCTATACTTTTATCCTTTTTCAAAAATTGTCCGGCTTATTGTCTATGTGATGGCTGCAACATTAGGTATTAATCTGATTGAACTAGCCATAAGTCCTAGAAACCTTTGCAAATTTTTAACTATTTTTAAGTTCAACATAATTCCAAATAGCAAGTATCTTTGTTGGGTCCACTTTGATGCCTTCTCATGAGATGATACATCCCAAGAATTATGGTTTTGTTACTTCCCATGTGCACTTTTTATGCCAAAATTTAAGGTTATGTTCATGTAATTTTCTCAATACTTCTTCTAAGACCTTTAGATGGGTTGTCTAGGTGGCTATGTGAATTAATATATAATTCAAGTAAATGACCAAAACCTTTTTTTCTATTAAGTCTTGAAACAAGTTGTTGCCCATTCTCTAAAATGTTCTTGGTGGGCCAGTTAACTTGAATGGCATCACTTTGAATTGAAATAGTCCAATTGCTGTTTTGAATGCTATTTTTGGTGCATCTTTTGGACTAAGTGGTATTTGCCAATATCCAAAAGCCAAGTCAATTGATGTACAATAATTTGATTTTCCTAGTTGATCCAATAAATCATCTAACCTTAGAAACTCGCAAAGATCCCTAATTGTCACTTTGTTGAGTGGTTCGTAATCAACACAAAAGAGGTATCATCTAATGTCTTTTTTCATTAAATGTGGTCACCAACCCATGAGCTTTTAGATGACTCTATAACTCCTTTTTTAGCATGTTTTTTACATCATCATTAATGATATCCATTTCTTTGGTGACCTCCATCTCATTCGCATCTTTATGGGAGGAACTTGATAGGTGGGGATGTCATGGCATATTGGTGCATTTATTACCATTTGCTTATTTGCATGTAGCAACAAGTTTATATACTTTGCCACTATCCTTTGAATGTCCCTTTGCCTCTTATGTATGGGTATGATGTCCACATGCATCTATTCTAAATGAAAATTCAATGGTTAGAAATGAAATTGGCTTTTTGTTTGACATTTCTAGGACTTCATCTTTAAAAGTCAGTGATGCTTGATGCTATCTTAACCAATTGCACCCTAACGTTATAGGAAATAGTTGATGAGGTAAGATATAGATTGGATAATAAATTATTTGTCACCCTATGTTAGTTTGATTATGTGTGTTAGAAGGGTATAAGTCTTTTGTACCCCCAAATAGAACTGAGATGGGTCTAGCATCTTGGGTGTCTAAATCTAAACTTTTAACTAAAGGTTATCTAATGGAACTAAAGGAAGAACTTAAATCTAATAGTAAGGTTGTTTCATGTAATGAAACAGTTTTTTTACCTTTTAACTTAGTAGGGAAATTTTCCTTAATTGGGGCTCGAGTAAAAAGGGCAAGAGTGTGCCATTGTAAGGATCTTTTTGGCACATTTGCAAACATTCTCCATTTCTTGGAGCTTGAAGGTTCTTACCTTCCTCACCAATGTTGAGGATCAATACTCAATGCCCACCATAGCAAGAGGTGGATTTCTTGTAGTAGCCTCTCATCCATGATTCTCATTGTGCCCTTGATATCATTTAGCTATGGTTTCATTGTGATGTAGATTTAATACATTTCCATCTATGGTATGGTTATGGTCATTTAAGAATTGTTGTTTCTTGATTTTCTTGTTATTTTAATTTAGTCTATGCTAAGTTCATTTTGATGGTATTAGAGCCTTGAATTGATTCTTGGCAAGGTCATTTGCAAGCCTAGATTTGGTTACCAGCACCATCTAGGGTAAGTGGAGTTCAAGATTTGGTTAAAGGACTTGGTACAGTTCAAAATATGACTAGTTAGGATTTCCTACGATTAGCCTTCACCAATTTTGGAGCTCTTGGAGAATATTTAAAGAAGAAATCTTGGATATTTTGGCAGCTTGTGGACAAGAAGAGGGCCATTCTGAAGGTTCCAAGACTAATCAAGGTTAATAGAGCTTAGAAAAATCTTAAACTCAATTACCTTTTGCTAATCAAGGGTTTTCCCCTCCTCTCTCAAACTATCCCAAGCTTTCCTAGCTAAAATCTTATTGAGATCTTTCACCTCTATCAAGATCTTCTTCCACTAAGTGCACCACTTCATTCTTCACTTCATTTGGAGCATTTGGAGTAGCTTATTGACCATAGATGGAGCAATACAACCATGGGAGAAGAGCAACAAATCAATGCAAATTTCAAGCAATTTTCAGGCTACATCCTAGTCCTCTTCTCCGCTGAAATCTCACCTCTGATGGTTGATGATTGATTCTAGCACTTCCTAAAGCTTCTACCACAAGCTGATGGCATTCTTTAAGGATTGCAACATGATTCAAGGTTAGCCATGGATTCTTTCTCCTCCTCTTGATGTGTATTCAGAATAGTAGTGAATGTTCAACAAATTTCTTCAAGATTTCATGGGGCTTTCACTTCTTTAAGCTCCTGGAAGCATTCTCTTGCTTCGTCATTCAAAGATTGAACCATTTCCTCCTCTTCAAACTTCTTGTAAACCCTAGCCATGGATTTTATGGACGACAAGCTGAATCTTACTTAATCCTTGTACATATCATGGGACTTTTACTCAAATACCTTCTGAATACCCTTTTTTACCTTCAGTAAGTAAAGATGAAGAAAGATTGAAGCATTTGGAGAAGATTTAGGCTATTCTTATTCTCTAATTTGAAAAAAATAGGACAACCATGAAATTCTTCAAAAGCTTGATCAATTTGTTGCTTATTCATGGGGATTATGATGAGTTTTATCTTTGAGCATCAAGTACAAGGCCTTTACATCAAGTTTGATCCAACATTGGAGCAATAGACATTAATTCGTAGCATTTCTTCCTTTTTGAATACTTGGGCAGCTATGGATTACTAAAATCACTTGGATTCTTTATCTAAACAAGGATTGAGGCATATTTTGAAGCTTTGGACTAATCTTCATCAAGAATTAAAGCATATCTTGAAGCTTTGAATTAATATTCAGCTTTACATGAAGGCATTGGATCATATTCATAGATATTTGGTCATTCTTTAGTCATTGTAAGAAATTATGGATCACGATTGGCATTCTTGAAGCTTCTTGAAGACTTCAAGTGGAATCTTAATCAATGGAAGATTTATACAGACCTCCCATCAACTATCTTGCATGCATCTAATCTATTTCAACAACCAACATCAACAAGGTATCATCTACTCATTTTTAATCTCGCCAATTCCAATTTTTGAGGCTTAACTAATTGTTGAAGGAGCAATTGAATTGGGTATGTCCTCTTTGCTTGATTGATAAATTTAGTCCACTTACACTAAAATTTGAATGTCTATTCATTGTGGATTGAGTGTCTTTCATGAAATGATAGATAACTCAATCCTTTTTCTTGATTCCAACATTAGTTTCTTTCGTGCTTGAAACATGCATAATGGTACATCCCAATTTGAAAATATCAATAAATTCTTACTCATGTGATTGTCTAATCTCTGAATTTTTTATTTCTTGTCATCCCAAGAAATTGTAAAAGGTGAGTTTAGTAGATCAGTGAGTGACCACTTACTAAAGGTAAACCTTTCTCAGTCCTCTTCATTTCATTAAATTTTAAATTATTGCATCTCATTGAATACCCAAAGCTTTATTTCAACCATACAAAGCATCCTTGTCTTCTAGAACACTAGCTCCTCTCTTACTACACCCATTCCAATGGCAAGGAATAAAAAGAAGGAGAAAATGTTGGAGAACATAGATGAAGACTTGGCTGAGTATCAACTAGAGACAAACTTATCCATTAGAACCACAAATCATGGACAAAAGGATGGTAATGATGGCAACATACATGAAGAATCACAAAGGATGGTAATGATGGCAATATACATGAAGAATCACAATGGTTAAGATACCCTATTGATGAGATACATATGTTTGAAGTGAATAGATCACATGACTCAAACGAATTCCAATGACTTTCTCATAGGATTAAATGCATGAAAGAGGATATCATTCAGCTGAACCAAACTATTGTTGACAATTTTGGACAACATAATCAATTGTTGGACACTAAGTTTGATTAGATGATCTCCATTCTCAGCAACTTGGGTAATAAGTGGCAAAGCACTTCAATGTTCAATGATAATGGGGTACCAATTCCACATGATAATGTGAAGTCAAGGGCAATCCATTAGTTTATACACTCAACCTATGAGCAAGGTGGTCAGGGAAACATTTCATCATCCTTCTAACTCTTGGAATAGGGGAAGACTAAACTTTGAATCTTCAAAGGATCATGGACAACCTAAAAAAGCTCAACATGCTAAAAAAGAAGAAAACATTCATGGGTGTGACTCTTTTTATAAGCAGTTTTATCCGCAAAAGTCACAAATGCCTAACACAATGAATAGACAAGATTAACACTTTCATGAAGATTCAAGAAGAGAGAATAGGGTTTAGCATGATGATAATCTTGAGGAAATGATTTCACCTATTCAGCCCCCTCATGGTCATTAGCCTCATGGTAGTGACTCACTTGGTTATTACTCCTTTGGCAATAAGAAGAATGGTTAGCAATCATTTAATAACAACCATGGATAGCCAATATTGGATCATCTCTCTCTGAGGCAGCAGTCAAGTGGTTTACCCAATAACAACAATCATCATTACTACTATGATAGAGAGTATAAAGAGAAAATCAGAATACCCATAGTATAAAGGGGACAATCCTTTGCCAACAAAACTTGAAGAATGGATTAGTAAATTGGAAATGCATTTCACCCCCTATCCACTCCATGATGGGGCAAAGATTTACTTTGTAGATTTACATTTAGAGGGATACACATATACATGGTAGAGATACATGATGAAGATTGGGCAAGTCTTTCATACATCGAAGGACTTTAAATCAGCTATGACACAAGTTATCTCCAATGGAAAAAGAATGTTTGGAAAGGAAGTGATAAAATCTTAGACAACAAGGCTCTATGGTTAGGGAGTATTCCAGTCAGTTCCTAAACCTTTCTATGTATGTTGAGGGCATTTTTTATTCAGCCAAGCTAAATAATTATATTTTTGGATTAGATCCAAAACTTTCAATAGAGGTGGGGGTAGCAAAGCTTGTGAATGTACATGCAATCATATAGTATGTTGAACGCTACATCCAAGAATATAAAAGAGAAGTGAGCTCTTTTCAGCCCAAGATAAGAGTCACTTATCACTCAAATTAGCTAACCAAGTTTGGATAGTAGTTCAACCAGCAATGAGAAGCTTATATAGATGAGAATAGTGCTTCAAAAACTTTCAATAAGATTCTACATACCCTACAACATATGCTTCCAAGCAAGGAAACAGCTTCAAGTATAATGCCAATCCAAAAGGAGACTTCAAGAGAGTTGAAAGTGGAGCTACATAGGAACCCAATGCTATCAATAGCCAGTAAGCCCTTCTCTAATGACAAGCTAAAATGACAATCTTTCAAATGTGGAGAAAAATGGTCACCTAATCATACACAAAAGTGCAAAGCTAACAGTGCAAAGTTTAATATGGTGATCATAGAAGATTTGGATGAAGATGAAGCCCATCAACAAGATCCAATGCAAGATGAGACAAATCTTACTTGTAATAAGGTCCATTTGATCCAGGTGGATTACCATTGGTTGCATCCTCACCCATGTTATGCTCTATATCCCAAGATGCTTGGATGGGTTATAAAGGACAGAATACACTTCGGCTTAAAGGCATGATTAATTCTAAGGTTGCTCATATTCTTATTGATATGAGCAACACACATAGCTTTGTCAATACCAAATCATTAATTGAGTTGAAGTTATTACCTCAAGAGATGGAATCCCCACTCAAGGTATAAGGTGAAAATGGAGCTCAATAGTTAAGCAAAGAGATATGCCTACAAGCACCCACTGAGCTATCACAGTCTTGCACCATTATGATGGAATTTATTGTCCTGGATATGGATCATATGGACATCATCATTGGCTATAATTGGCTTAAAAAGATTGGAAAGTTTTCCTTGGATCTTAATCATATGTTTATGGAGTTTACTTGGAAGGAGCAGTAAGTAACACATAATGCCATAGAGAGAAAACAAGTAGAAGTAATCAGCAAAAAGAAGATGAAAAGAGAGATTAATGCAATGTCTTGTATTTTCATACTTTTCTCTCAAAGGTGGATGAAAATCGGCAACCTTCAACACCTAAAGAACGTGATCCATATCTTTGTAAACTTTTGGAAGAGTTTAAAGACATATTTCAGCCTCCTACATCATTGCCACTTAAGAGAAAAGTGGACCATCATATTGATTTGACATCTAACACTAAATCTATCAATAAAACCCTCTATAGGTTGTCAAAGTATGAAAGAGAATTAGAAAAACAGGTTAAAGAATTGATGAAAATGGGATTTATTCAACCTACTCAATCACACTTTGCTTCTCTTGTTCTACTTGTTAAGAAGAAAGATGGATCTTACAAGATGTCCATTGATTATAGGGACCTCAACATGAGCACTATAAAGAACTGGTACCCAATCCCCTGCATTAATGATTTGTTGGATGAAATCAAGGATGCAAATGTGTCTATAGAGATTCCTTCAGCAGAGACTATGAATCCGAGATATTCTATCTATCTTTTAAAAAAGGCAAACTTCTTTTTCTTCACATAGAGCTTGTGCGTTCTCATTGTGTCTAGCACAACGCGCAATTGCAGCTCTTGGTCTTTGTCTCTCTTGGAGTATGTTAGGATGTCATCAAAGAAGACTAGGAAAAACTCATAAAGATAAGGTCAAAAAATGTCCTACATTAGTATGTTAAATGTAGCAAGGGCATTGATCAGCACATCGAAAGACATTATAAGAAATTCAAAATGACCATATCCGGTATTGAAGGAATTTTTGGGGATATCTTCTTCCTTGATTCTTACTTAGTAATAACCAGATTGGAAATCAATCTTGGAAAATATTTTTGCTCCTTGCAACCTATCAAGTAGCTCGTCTATTCTTAGGATCGGATACTTATTCTTGATTGTTATCTAGTTAATATCTAAGTAATCAATGCAAAGGTGGACTTCCATCCTTTTTCAGAAGATAAACCTTTGTTCACCGAAAAATCCCTTATGGCACAGAAGAAAAGAAACCCTCCAATATTTTCGTCCCTTCACTAGTAACGGGTACTCCAGTATCCCATCCTGATTCGTGTGAGGGTCATGCAGTTCTTAGGAGCGATCGAGAGGTTTACAACCAAAGCCCCCTGGCACTCCCACCTCCTCTTGCCTAACAGATTCTTCACCAAGCGACCTCTCACTGTTAGGGATGGTCCAAAGCTCCCTGCGATAGTACAAAACAATCCCCCTTGGAGCACGATTCCCCATCTAGCCATGGGGAGGCATAGCTTTCCTCTTATTATCCTGATTATATATTTACAATCAGATCTAGCTCCAATAAGCACAATCAATCTTTCTTATTCATCCATCAATGCGTGCACAAAAAAAAAGAAACAACAGCAAGTGTTTTTAGCATAGAAAGCAACTCGTCCCAAATCTAGGGTTTCTCTTTTAAGGTCCCACCTTATTCTTAGGGTTTTGTTTCTTGCTTACAACTCTTTTTCGGGATCCGTAAGTTATTTCTCGAATCTGATTATTTATGAGAAGTCTATTTATCCTTATGAAAAAATTATTATTTCTACCCTAAAAGATAATATGGGCATTTATGCCAATGGTAGGAAATTCATGTGCTGCCCTACCCTAACCCGCACTTAGCATGATTTCAAATGCTTTTCCAAGTCTATTTAGACTTCAAAATTTGTATCGACAAATTCTTATCAATGTCCAACAAGTCCTATAGACTTTCGATATTTATTTAATTTTTTGATACTGATAGTTTTAGGGTTGTCGAGTATTTCACAGTTGTTTTTGCTTCAACATTCTCAATATTTGTTGATTCATACGTGGGTCAACTCATGATATTGATGCTCTCGCTAATATAATCATTCATATTAACATTGCATGTGACTTCAGCAAAAAAATAATTTTTATTTTATTCTACTCATATTCTATGGTTTAATTGATGATATCCAACCGTTTGCCAAACTTTCAACGTTATCTAGAAAGATCAATTTTCATTTAGCTATGTCTTAAGTACAATGCTCATTGTTTTTTTGAATTTTTTTATTCCAAGAAATGTAAAAATCATAAATGAAATTTTTATTTCATCCTTCAAACATTGAATTATATTTCATGTATCTAATTTATGCGCATCTAGTATATATTTTTCTATGTAATTTTTCACTGATTTAATGCATTGATTATTTCATGATATTATCTAAATAATTTTTTATAAATTATTATAAAATTCATATGCATCTGTTTTGTCCTTAGTAAAATGAAATAGAGATAGTCACTTTTAATGAAAAATTATAAAATATTCACTTCCCTAACAACGTCTACCATTTTTATGTTATTATGATCACATGTGTCATTAATGAAATAATAATAAATATCATGAAATAAACCATAATTAAGATATTTTCTTAATGACATGCATATAATTATTTTTTAAATGAAAGATTTTTTTCACTAAGTAGTTATTTATTATATTACTTAGGTTATTTTCCTAAGCAGCGGTTCATATGCATTTTCATTAGAATGTATTTATAATCATTTAAAGCCAAATAAAGCGATAAGCTTATAAAACATTAATTTTTTCCAAACCAATGAGATGTTACCTCTCTTAGGTTTGCTGTAATAGGGGTCTTGCCAATTCCTACCACGTCATTTTCTCCATCGAACGCGTTCCTTGCTTTCCTTGCTTCAAATATGCTTTTTGAATTTCTATGACCTTCGGAGCCATGGATATCAGGCGAAATTGACATGGTAGTTTAGGGAGAGTTGATGGTCGTTTAAAAAAAAAAAAAGCTAGCGTTTTGCTTAGCAATATAGTCATATGGGGCGAAGGCATAGCAGGGGATAGAGAAAATGAAAATAAGGTAGAAGGGGGGTATTTTCCTCTTTCAAGACTCAAGCTTCAATGGATAAAGAAGTGTAAAAAAATTTTCCATCATTAGGAGATCTTCCTTCTTGCTTTTTTTGTGAAGGAGGGGGGTGGTATTTATAGGCGTGAGGGGGAGTATGTGATTGATTAATTCTTTTGGCTACTTGTCAAGAGCTAATTGAGCTTTATTAAATATTTATTTTGATTGCTTATATGTTGGATGGTGGCATGGGGATGATTATTTAATGATTTTCCTCTCTCCAAGCATTAAAAACTCATCTTTTTTTACCTATTTTTTTAAACGTTTTTTTCTTTTCAAAATGGCTTCATCTGGTGGTTTTTGGACTAGTTACTTCATGACTTATCTAGTATATAAAGTCATGTGATAGTATTTGATACTTAACTCACTCAATATCATGCTCATTTTCATGTGTTCTTTGTCTATCAATTGAGGCTTTTGTGATTTGTCTTGCAGTTACAAAATTAATGCGATCCTTGACACTTAAATGAAATTGGGAATGCCAAATCAAATATAATGTGGAAATCTTTATATGATCAAGTTGTCGTAATATTATTTACGAGGCGTCTTTGCTTTTTGTTGGTCGGGAACATTGAGGCATCTTCTCGTGTCAGATTGTGGAATTGATTTAATGTGAGACTCGATATCAAGAAAATTACGGGCGGTCACTTATGTGACAGCTTGATGAGTAATTTTTAAAACGTCTCAAGCCCAAATTCGTTTCTTGATATGAAGCGCTATGATGGGAATATTACATCCTCTCCTCCTTAGTAAAATCGAGTTATCTCTTCTATCGAGGTAGCATCCTCCTAAGGATAGTCTTTCCACTGGATAAGATACTCTCTAATGGTTCTGTTTCTCAGAGGTTTCTCTTTTACATCTAGAATCTTATCAGGCTGGAGTTCAAGGGCTCCTTGACTAGGCATTACAATTTGTTAGTCTGTTAGATATGTTAAATGCCCTCATAAGATGCCACCAATGATCCATGGTGCTCAAAGTTGTAAGGCCCCCATTATGAGGAGAAGCCATATGTGAACCTAGATATTGGTTGAGCCCTAACTTATATGTCAGATGAGGTCTATGTGACTGTGGGTCTAATCTTTTGGTTAGATGGAGTAGTTAAGCTGGTAGCAACTCGAGGTACATTGCATCGAGTTGTGGGGTAAGGGAATTATCAAGGACCCCTATTTTGGGGTCTAGGGGCTTTGAAAGCGGCCCCTGGTCTTCTATCTAGATCGCCATCTAAGCTTCACAGTGGAAGCGCACGTGTGGATAGAGCTATCTTTGTATCAGTTGTTTCGAGCTAAAGATTTTTTTTAATTCTTTTCTTATCTGTTGTATACTCTCTATCTCTTTCTAAGATTTTGTTAGTTGCCCTAATTTTTACATGGTCATCAAGAATATGATCTTGATTTGCCACATAAGCTTTCAAAAGACTAACGTGAAATACATTGTATACTTTCACATGATCAGGAAGTTGTAGTTTGTAGGCATTAGCTCCTAGGCATTTAAGAAGCTTCAATGGTCAACAATACCTTGGACTCAGCTTTTTGAACTTTCCTAATGACAGAGAACTCTTCTTTGGGTATACAGGATGAAAACCATGTCTCCCTCTTGGAAGATACACTCTTGTCGTTCTAGATCAACATAAGCTTTCTGGCAATCTTTGGCAGCTTGGATGTCTTGTCTGATAGTACCCGGTCGGCATGTGAACATCGAAGGATGATTGCGTGTGAGCGGTTGACTGCAATACTCCACTGCACGGACAAGTCGGAAGCACGTCCTCGCGTGTGAACGCCCGCTTGCACACCCGTACTCAGCGGGAAAACAACAAAAGAGAAAAGGCAGGAACGGGGGCTAATTGAGTAGATTAAGTGAATTACGTTAGCTTAGTCTGAGAAAGTTGATTAAGTTAATTTAGTTGAGTAAATCAATTAAGTTAGTTAGGTTAGTCTCGTTAGTCAGGTTAAGTCTGGTAAATTAGGTTACTTAGGTTAAGTCTAGTAAATTAGGTTAGGCTAGTTAGGCAGGTTAACTAGGTTAGTCTAGTTGGGTAGGTTAAGTTTGGTTAGTCTAGTTAACTCTCCTTGAACAGAAGGTAAGCCAACTACAAAATCCATACTAATGAACTCTCATTTCGTCTGTGGAATGTCAAGTGGTTGGAGCTTACCTAAAATTTTGACACGCTCCGCTTTCACCCGCTGGCAACTTAGGCATTCAGTAACATATCTACGTACATCATGCTCAGTCTTTCCCAATAGTAACTTTTCCTAATTACATTAAGAGTTTTTGCATAGCTAGGGTGTCCTAAGAATGGGGAGTCATGGGCTTCCCATAATATCTTCTTTTTCAGCACTTGACTAAGAGGAATGCATAGCCTTGTCCTGAAATAAACAAGTCCATCATCCACAATGAAATTTTGGTATTTGACTCTGAGCTTAGGATCAATGTCCTTAACTAGGATTTCTCTAAGCATTAACTGATGCTTAGGATCCTTTTTTGCATCTTCTTTGGCTAGCTCAATGACTAGATTGCTAGGCATCGATATCATAGTAGCTAAAGTCTCTTCTTTAGATGGCTCTTCCATGATAAGTGCATTCAGAAAAGCTTTACAACTTAATGCATCAGCAATCAAATTCTCTTTACTAGGTCTGAAGTTGATTTTAAAATCAAATTCTTGCAAGACTTGAATCCACCGACACTGCCTCATGTTGAGGTCCGGTTGGAGTAAAGATCCATTTGAGAATTTTGTGGTCAATGACCAAAGTAAACTTGCTTCCAAGTAGATAGTATTGCCAAAATTTGAAAGCATAGATCATAGATAACGGCTTGAGATCATGGGTGGCGTAATTCCTCTCATGGATTTTTAGTTTCCTTGAGAAATAGGCCATCGGATGACCTTGTTGCATAAGCACACAACCTCGTGCAAGAGGACTTGCATCTATTACAATCTCAAACTCTTGACTTAGGTCAGGTAGCTTTAAAATGGGTGCTATTACCAAACTTTTCTTGAGCTACTCAAAACTGGCTTGCTCAATGGGCATCCACACAATAGCAATTTGCTTTTTCAGTAAATTAGTGAGAGGTGCAACTATTAGAACACAATTTTTTATGAAAATTCTATACCATCCAGTCAATCCTAAAAAACTTCTCACTTCCTTAAATGCCATTGGAGGTTGTCACTCTTGAACATCTCTAACTTTGGCTGGGTCTACAAATATTCCTTCAGTAGATACTATGAATCTGAGATATTCCATCTGTCTTTTGAAAAAGACACACTTCTTTCTCTTCACATAGAGCTTGTGTGTCCTCATTGTGTCTAGCACAATGCACAATTGTAGCTCATGGTCTTCATCTCTCTTGGCATATGTTAAGCTATCATCAAAGAAGACTAGAACAAACTCATCAAGATAAGGTCAAAAAATGTCATGCATTAATCTATCGAATGTAGCTAGGACATTAGTTAGACTGAAAGACATTACAAGAAATTCAAAATAACCATATCTGGTATTGAAGGCAATTTTGGGGATATCTTCTTCCTCGATCCTTATTTGATAATAACTATATCGAATATCAATCTTGGAAAATATTTTCACCCCTTGCATCCTATCAAGTAGCTCGTCTATTCTTGGGATCGGATACTTATTCTTGATTGCTACCTGGTTTAGACTCCGGTAATCAATGCAAAGGCAAAGAGTTCCATCCTTTTTCTTTTGAAACAATATTGGGGCTCCCCGTGTCAAATTACTGGGTCTGATGTATCCTTGATCCAGTAACTGCTTGAGTTGCTCTTTTAGCTCAATTGCTTCAGGGATAGATATTTTATATATGGACTGTTAGTGATTGGAGTGACTCCTGGTTCAAGTCTGATCTCGTGATCGACTTCTCTTCAAGGTGTAAT
Source organism: Lygodium microphyllum (assembly GCF_053477565.2). Taxonomy (NCBI): domain Eukaryota; kingdom Viridiplantae; phylum Streptophyta; class Polypodiopsida; order Schizaeales; family Lygodiaceae; genus Lygodium; species Lygodium microphyllum. The sequence goes on from NC_141160.1 coordinate 78,053,058, forward strand.
TCAGCCAGCTCTTCTGGGAAGATGTCATCATGTTCCTTCAGCCAATATGGCTCTCCCTCATCTTGATTATTCTACTCAACCTTATTTAATTTTATGAGATATAGAGGTAATCCTTTTCTTAACCCTTTTATTATGCGAGATGATTTGGCTAGTTGAACCTTGGGTTTTCTTGCCTCACCTTGGGTCATCATTTGTTCCCTCTTTAGGTTTTGAAAAGTCACCTTGCCTTTTCTACACTGAATATGTGCGTCATTGGTCCATACCCAATAGACATTAATAGACCCCTAAATTCATGATCCTAAATCCCATTTCAGAGAGATTGCTTCCTAGGCTAAATGTCACTTTGCAAGTTTGCTAAGTAGACCGGATTTATTTTCCATTGGCAAGTTCCACAAGCAACCTAGATGTAGGTATTATGTCTACACCTAATTTCTTGGCACACTTTGGTGACATGAACGAGTGTGGATTCCACAGTCAATCAAAATTTTAAAGAACTAATCCTAATATTCTGCTGGTGTTTAAATCACCGAAAACTGGCAATTTGGGCCTTTCTTATGGAAGGTGGCATAAACTAATGCCCTCTCCATATCAACTTCCATAGTTGGGTTTCCCTCTTCTTTAAGCTCTTTAAGAATTATAGCAGATGCTTTTTCTTTTGCAATTGAAGCTTGGTTCTGACCTCTGTACTATCCTTGGCGAGGAATTTAGGCAAGCTTTGGGCATTGTCTTTTAAAGTGGCCTAGCTCATTACAATGGAAACACCTAGGTACTCTTGAATCACTTCCCGTAGGTATGAATTTTTCGACTACATTTGTTTTGGCCCTCTTTCCTTGACCAGGCAATAGACGCTGACCTTGGGCTTGCTTAACATAGCCATGTGAAGTCCCTTTGTTTTGATTCCAGAGCATATTATTCGTTAGCTTTGACTAAATCTCTTGAATAAGAGGTGCTGCACGAATCAAAGCATCTTGCAGGGCACATAGATTCAAGGCATGTGTTCAGAGGAGCATTCAATCTGTGACAAAACTTAGACACCTTCTAAGCAATAGTCATGGAAGGTGTATATTTAAGCAATGAGATAAACTTTAAGTAATATGCCTCCAAGTTTATTCCCAACTATCTTAAGTTAAAGAGCGCATTCATTTTTAGTGTGTGATAAGCTGGTGGCAAATATCGACCACACACAACTTCTTTTAGCTTTTCCCAGGTAATAGCTATCTCAATAAGTCCCTGGTCTTTACACCATTGTTTTCACACCACATGCGTGCCTCACCGATCAATTTTAACTTGGCGATCATAGCCTGATTAGTAGGGGTAGTTCCCATGGCAGTAAAGTAGACCTCCATGGTCTCAATCCAAATCTCTAGCTCGGCTTTGAGATCTTTGCCCTTGCCATCGAATTTTGGTGGCTTAACCTACTTAAGAAGATGCTTCTTCTCCTGAATTTCAGTTAGACTAGAGATAGCTATATTACCCTGGGTTATCATAAGTTTCATGAATTAGTTTAGCACTTAAAATTTTTAGCTTTGTTTCCACATTAACATATCTTACTAGTTTTGTAAAACAATGATGGACCAAAGAGCACAATATTTTTACAAAATCTAGCTATTGTTAACTTTTATCATCAACAGCCATAAGCTATTATTTTTATAAGTAAGGGATATTTACAAATGGTAGATGTTTACAAGTAGAGATACATCAGCATTGATAGGTTAGGTTGAATGCTATGTACAATTTTCAAAATAGGATATCATTATTTTTTCTTTTTCAAGGATGGATATCAATTACATTCATGTAGAAGAAAGTAGGCCAATTCTAGTCTATGTCTAGAAACATAGATTTTGGAAATGACAAATCTAGAAAACCATGGATATGGTAATCTCAATACTTGCGACGTCCTTGGATTATAATCTTGTTAGCTGGGATTACCTTCAGTACCTGATAGGTTAGGTTGAATGCTATGTACAATTTCCAAAACAGGATATCATAATTTTTTCTTTTTCAAGGATGGATATCAATTACATGCATGTAGAAGAAAGTAGGAAAATTCATGTCTATGTCTAGAAACATAGATTTTGGAAATGACAAAAAGGGAAAACCATGGATATGGTAATCTCAATACTTGCGACATCCTTGGATTATAATCTTGTCGACTGGGATTACCTTCAGTACCTTATCATAGACATAACAGTCTAGACGTACTGCCGGCCACTAGTAATCATCAGTAGATTCCTTTTGGACAAACAAAAGATAGAAGCCTCAACTACTTTTAAATGTTCCATCCATTCAAGGCATTTCAGATTAGTCTGTACGGCCTCAATGTAACAATAATGCTCATCTTAGAACCATCTTCTTTCCCAATTAGCAAGGGATGGATCATATAGCCGATCGAGTATCCTCATCATTTCTCTTCTCGACTCGCCATCCATGGAGTTTAGAGCAAATGTGCACATTGCATGAAAAACAAAAAACTGGTTCCAAGCTTCATTATTCTACCAAAGTTTATCCCTTAACAATTAGCAAGTTAATTATTACTTAGAACAATTGGTCTTAAAAACCATAGATATTTTTAATTTCAATTATGCTCTGATACCACATGTCACGTGCCTACCTAACAATTTCATGGCAACACATTTTAGTGGTTCATCGGGGAACTATCCTAGACAGCTTCACCAGCACTCGCGAGAATGCACAGGGTTTGTCGTCTAGGTTTCCTAGAGTCCACCCCATAGCGGAAGGTACTAGCCATCCCCACGAGGATCAACCTGCAAGCTCGGGGTCCCAATTTAACAACTAAGGTCTCAATACATTAGCTAGCTCCATCGAGGTGTCCCACAAGGGCTTCTCGTGTGACTAGAGCAATCGTAGTTACCCTTGGTCCATGGAGTGTAATGCTTTTTTCAGTTAAAACGGTTAGGATTTAGGAACTTTTAACAAAGTTCTAGCACAGCCGCCGCACCTTTCCCCTAAGATAATTTCTTATCAAGGTTTTAAGACCTGATCCTAAGTAATCAACGCTCGGCTCTACCTAATTTTTCCTAATTAATGTTTCATTCAATCTCTTGAGAGAAGCTCCCAACTTACTAGGACCACCAATCCGTAGGATGGATCCATCTCATGGATCTCACCCATCCACTTTCCACAAATGGTTTTCTTTAGTTTTCAAATTACCTATCACATTAGGTTATGGCATATAAAAGTAGCTTCATTAATTAACCCGTTATCATAGGTTCCTTCACGTAATTTGAAATAATATTTTTCACAAAGTTATTTACACTTTCCACAAATGGTTATGACATATTTATTTATTATTATTTTACATATTTCTAAATAGGTTATGACATATTTATTTATTATTTCACAAAGTTATTTACAAATATTTTTCCCTTTTGCCTACGTAGAAGATAAACCTCCGTTCACCGAAAAATCCCTTCTATCTGTGCATAAGAAAAGAAACCCTTCAAGATTTATGTCCCTTCACTAGTACCGAGGACTCCAAGTTCCCATGTTGATTCATGTGAGGGTCAGGCAGCTCCTAGGAGCTATCGTGAGATTTATGGCCAAAGCTCCCCTGGCACTCCCACCTCATCTTGCCTAATGGATTCCTCACCGAGCAATCTCTCACCGTTGGGGGCGGTCCAAAGCTCCTCACCACGATACAAAACAATCCCCCTTAGAGCAGGGTTTTGCATCTAGCTGTGGGGGAGGCATAGCGTGAACTTTACTCTTATTATCCTGATTATATATTTACAATCAGATCTAACTCCTGCAAGCACAATCAATATTTCCTATGCATCCATCAATGCATCCACAAATAAAAAAGAAACAGCAACAAGTGTTTTTAGCATAGGAAGTAGCCCCACCCAAATCTAGGGTTTCTCTTTTAAGGTCCCACCTTATTCTTAGGATTTTGCTTCCTACTTGCCACTCTTTTTCGAGATACGCAAGTTATTTCACAAATCTGATCCATTATGAGAAGTCTATTTTATCCTTATGAAACATTTGTTATTTACAATCATGTCGCAAGTATTGAGAAAACCATCTTTTTAGAAAAACATATTTATTTATTATTTCACAAAGTTATTTACAAATATTTTTCCCTTTTGCCTACGTAGAAGATAAACCTCCATTCATCGAAAAATCCCTTCTATCTGTGCACAAGAAAAGAAACCCTTCAAGATTTATGTCCCTTCACTAGTACCGGGGACTCCAAGTTCCCATGTTGATTCATGTGAGGGGCAGGCAGCTCCTAAGAGCTATCGTGAGATTTATGGCCAAAGCTCCCCTGGCACTCCCACCTCATCTTGCCTAATGGATTCCTCACCGAGCAATCTCTCACCGTTGGGGCCGGTCCAAAGCTCCTCACCACGATACAAAACAATCCCCCTTAGAGCAGGGTTTTGCATCTAGCTGTGGGGGAGGCATAGCGTGAACTTTACTCTTATTATCCTGATTATATATTTACAATCAGATCTAACTCCTGCAAGCACAATCAATATTTCCTATGCATCCATCAATGCATCCACAAATAAAAAAGAAACAGCAACAAGTGTTTTTAGCATAGGAAGTAGCCCCACCCAAATCTAGGGTTTCTCTTTTAAGGTTCCACCTTATTCTTAGGATTTCGCTTCCTACTTGCCACTCTTTTTCGAGATACGCAAGTTATTTCACAAATCTGATCCATTATGAGAAGTCTATTTTATCCTTATGAAACATTTGTTATTTACAATCATGTCGCAAGTATTGAGAAAACCATCTTTTTAGAAAAACATATTTATTTATTATTTCACAAAGTTATTTACAAATATTTTTCCCTTTTGCCTACGTAGAAGATAAACCTCCGTTCACCAAAAAATCCCTTCTATCTGTGCACAAGAAAAGAAACCCTTCAAGATTTATGTCCCTTCACTAGTACCGGGGACTCCAAGTTCCCATGTTGATTCATGTGAGGGTCATGCAGCTCCTAGGAGCTATCGTGAGATTTATGGCCAAAGCTCCCCTGGCACTCCCACCTCATCTTGCCTAATGGATTCCTCACCGAGCAATCTCTCACCGTTGGGGCCGGTCCAAAGCTTCTCACCACGATACAAAACAATCCCCCTTAGAGCAAGGTTTTGCATCTAGCTGTGGGGGAGGCATAGCGTGAACTTTACTCTTATTATCCTGATTATATATTTACAATCAATTCTAACTCCTGCAAGCACAATCAATATTTCCTATGCATCCATCAATGCATCCACAAATAAAAAAGAAACAGCAACAAGTGTTTTTAGCATAGGAAGTAGCCCCACCCATCTAGGGTTTCTCTTTTAAGGTCCCACCTTATTCTTAGGATTTCGCTTCCTACTTGCCACTCTTTTTCGAGATACGCAAGTTATTTCACAAATCTGATCCATTATGAGAAGTCTATTTTATCCTTATGAAACATTTGTTATTTCCACCCTAAAAGATAATATGGGCATTTATACCAATGGCAGGCAATTCATGTGCTGCCCTACCCTAACTCACACTCAGTAGGATTTCAAATGCTTTTCCAAGTCTATTTAGACTTTAAAATTTGGATCGACGAATTCTTATCAATGTCCAACAAGTCCTAGAGACTTCCAATATTTATTTACTTTCTTGATATTGATAGTTTCAAGATTGTCAAGTTTTTTATTATTGTTTTCGCTTCAACATTCTTGATATTTGTTGATTTATACATGGGTCAACTCATGATATTGATGCTCTTGCTAATATAATCATTTATATTAACATTGCATATATTTTTAGCAAGAAAATAATTTTTATTTTATTCCACTCATATTCTATGGTTTAATCAACAATATCCAACCATTTGCTGAACTTTCAACGTTATCTAGAAAGATCAATTTTTTTAGCTATATCCTAAGTGCAATACTTATTGTTTTTCTGAATTTTTTTATTTCAAGCAATGCAAAAATCATAAGTGTAATTTTTCTTTCATCCTTCAAACATCAAATTATATTTTCATGCATCTAATTTATGTGCATCTAGTATATGTTTTCCTATGCAATTTTTTGTTGATTTAATGCATTGATTATTTTAAGATATTATCTAAATGATTTTTTATAAATCATTATAAAATTCATATGCATCTATTTATCGTGAATTTTCACAAGTTAAAGGATTTGACTTTCAAGAATCATTTACTCTAACTACTAGAATGACCACTATTTCTAGAGTACTTGTAGTGATGGCTCATAAGAAGTGGCCACTTTACCAAAAAATAAATATTAAATCAACATCCTTGAATGATGACCTCAAGAAGGAGAGTACGTGGCTCAGTCACACCGGGTTTTGAGGCCCCCCATTCTAAGAATAAATTTTATAAGCTAAAGAAGGCATTGTATGGGCTAAAAAAAGACCCTAAAGCATAGTATCATGGGGATAGATAAATTATTTTTAGAATTGAATTTCAAAAGATGTACCTCATATGCTAACTTGTATGTTAGTGATGTTGAAAATTCTATAGTGATTGTCCTTGGATGACCTTCTTATTATATAAGTGACTATAAAGATATGATAAATCTGACTTGAAATGCTCTAAGCTCTCAATTTGAAATGGAAAAGTTGGGCTTGTTGCACTATTATTTGGGGATTAAAGTCTAGTAAGAGCCTAAAAAAATCTTCATCTCTCAAAAAAAGTATGCATGGGAGATCTTAAAGGCATTTGGCATGACTAAGTATAAGGAGATAGCCGCACCTATGAATGTCCTATTGAGGATACATCAACACTAGTAGACATTGGAAGGTATAGGAGGTTAGCTACTTGTGCAACACCAAGCAAAATATCAATTTTGTGGTTGGTATTTTGAGTAGGTTCTCACAGAAACCACAAGAAAAGCATTGGAAAGCTAGGATATGGGTGCTTAGATACTTGAAGGAAACTCTTGAATGTGGTATCACATACAATTCTGACAATGCTCTTGTGGAGAACTATGACTTAGATTAGGTAGGTGACAATGATTCTAAGAAATTAATTTCTAAATAGTGTTTTTCTTTGCATTCAAGAATTTTCTCTAATATAAGTAAGAAGTAACAAATTGTGGTATTTGTTTTCTACCAAACCAAAGTACAAGATAGCTTTGTTTGCTGCATGTGAAGTAGCATGATTAAGGAGAATTCTATGGTATATGGGAGTGTAGGATGAAGATCGAACAATGCTAAGATATGAAAATCAGAGTTGCATCACCATTGCCAAAAATTCAAATTTTCATGCATGCACCAAACACATTGAGATCAACTATCACTATGTGTGTAACTTGATCAAGGATGGGATAGTAGAGCTTGTCTACCATCTAATGGAGGAGAATGGAGCAGATATCTTTCCAAAGCTCTTAAGAAGGATTTGCTTTGATTTCAACTTCACAAACTTGGTGTTGGACTGAGGATGTAGTTCATTTATGGGTGAACATTGAGGGGGATGTTAGATATGCTCAATGTGCCACCCTTGTAAGGTGCAACCAATGATCCATGGTACTCTAAGTTGTAAGGCCCACATTATGAGGAGAAGATATATATGAGCCTGGATATTGGTTAGGACCTCATGTATATGTTACATAAGCTCTAAGTGAGAGGATAGCAAAAAGGTGACCCTTTGTGGGTCTAGCCCTTGGGTTAGATAGAGTAGTTATGTTGGTAGCAACTTGAGGCACAGTGCATAGAGTTTTCATGGCTTGTAGATGGGGGGTCTCGAGGGAGGTAGTGGCCCCCTAACAACTAAAGGCACAATGTATTGGCTTTTCATGACTCCCATTATCTTGGGGGTCTCAAGTAGACTAGTGCCCCCCCCCCTAATGGGGGTCCAGGAGTAGCATCCCCAACTTGATGGTAAAGAAAATATTCCATTAGCTAACTAGGAAAGGTTCATAATATGGTCAAATAGGCCGACTAGACTACTATCCACCGAGGCTATAAAAGGAAGACTGTTAGCTGTTGGCTTGACACTACATTTACCCTTAGAATGGTGCATTACCTTAGTTATTACTATTTTCTATGTGAACCAGCCTTTATGTGTCTTATGAAGTTTACTGCCTCATGAAGTGTAGTTTTAGGGCAGTTGAAAAACGTGACTTGATGAGGCATTTTGTGTGTTCTTCTTGTCTATCTGATCATTGATGATGATCACGCCTGATGTATGATGTTTCTACCTAATTGTGAAGAGGATCTGGCAGTTGGCGCCATCATGGCTGGAATCTTGATCTCATTTGTAGTATGTCTTGTGTGATTCATTCTCTGTTTTCTGATTAGTAGTGCTGAATGTAGTGTATCTATGCTTTCATATGGTTAGTTCTGAATTCCTATGATTTCTGGGTGTGAGATTAGGTATTTGCTTCATGAAGTATTTCTCTGTTCTTTTATGTATTCTGCATACAAAGGGCAGCAACACTTTGGCGATCCTGCCATTGCCTTCTTGGAACCTCTGTGTCAAAACATTATTCAGAATGATGAAGGTTAAGCCCAGATGTTCGAAGTTGCTGCATGAAGCAACAGTTTTCTGCGTGAAGCAGAAGTTTTCTGCATGAAGAAGCAGAACCAGAATCAGGACAATTTAACACTCTTTATGTGGTTTTTATTTCTGGATGCTGAACCATAGTCGAAATACTTTTCTTTGATGATATATATCTGAAAATCTAGTTGCTTCTTGGGGCAGTGGTATATTGCTTCAAGCAACATGATGCAGATTACAGGTTTAACTTTGCATTTCTGCATATATGTCAGCGAATTACCCATACCGATCAAATGTTATTCTAACCCGAAGCAAATCCAGAGAATTACGGGAGTTATTGGCAGGACAATAGAGGGAGTTATTGCAGAATGACAGCCGAGAAGCAGGAGGAATTGGCACCCTGGATGAGGGGGAGTTTCCATCTTTTGGAGAGGAGTTCCAGGATGTTGGTACCTCTGATGGTACTGCTATTGTGTATCATTCCCATGCGTCATCTACTGAATCTCCCTCAAGTTCCCCTGATGAAGCAAAAGGAGTACTTAACTTACAAGATCATTCAACTCCTCCGGATCGTGCAGCACAGCGATTATAGCATTTGGTGTTAGGAAGTGCAGTCTTGTTAAGGAGACCAGTGGGTACTACTAGGAAGTCTTTAACTTTTGATCCCTTACCCCCATTGAAGAAGAAGAAGTTCCGAATTATGAATCCTAATCCACCACTTAACCCTAAGGTTAGGGCATCTAAATTCTCAAGGAGGAAGAAAGAAGACCCGGATTGTCATGTCGCTCAGTTTGAGACAAGGTGGGTGGCCAGTGGCTTCAACAATATGTTTGGGGATCAAGTTAAATTACAACAGTTTGCTGCAACTTTCAAGGGTAAGGCTATGGATTGGTGTAGTACTTATGATGCTGGATACTTTACCACATATGTTGACCTTAAAACCGCTTTCTTAAGTAGGTTTAGAAAGCATAAGACAGCTTCTACTGATGTGTTGAAAAGGTTGAAACAGATCAAGCAGAAGACAATGTTAGTGCATGATTATGCACAAAAATTTAAAAATCTATTAAACAGGTTGAATCAGGAAGATAGACCTTCTATGGAGTTACAATACTCTTATTTTGTTAAGGGTTTGGACAAAGCTATTGCAGCGGCAATTGCTAATGCAAAAATTGGAAACAATAATAGTATAGATCGGCTGGTTGAAGCAGCCCAGGGGGTGGAAAAGAGACTTTGTAAGAGTCGATCCAAGAAGAAGAGTAAACATGACTCTTCAGACTCTGACTCTGATGGTTCTGATTCAGAGGATAGTAGTGAGGAGGAAGATACTTCATCAGGCTCTGAGTCAGAAACCTAATCAAGTGACTCAGATGATGATCAAAGTAAGCGTAGATAGAGGAGATACAAAAAGAAATCCAAGAAGGATAAAACCTCTTCTAGGGATAGCAAGAAGGGGAAAGAGAAAGAGGAAAAAACGGCCTTGGAAAAAAGGTTGGAAAAGAAAATTAAGAAGCAACTGTTGGAGATGGGAATATTGACAACTTCTAGAAGTGTAAAGTCATGTACCATTTGTCAGAAAGTGGCTCATGAGGCTGAGAATGCCTGTATAATCCAGTTGTACGGAATGCAAGGCAGTAAACAGCATCTCCGGCGGCACCAGTTAACCAAATTGCACCTGAATTGGCACAGCAAAGAGGATTTAGAGGCTTTGGTAGGAAGGGTCAGCCACCTAAGCAATGGGGTACTAACCAACCAAGGCAGTGGAATAATATTCAACAGAGGCAGCGAGGACCTTGCTATTACTGTGGCAGGCAGGGACACATGTCTGGACCTAACTGTGAGTTATGGGTACGCCATAGGGCTGAAAGGGGAATGCAGACCGGGGAGCAGCAAGAAATGCAACCGGCAAGACTACCTCGTGGACAGCAACCATCGGCACCCGCAGCAGTAGTCCTAGTAGAGTTACCTGCAGAAGTCATGGAGAGTGAGGCAGTAAGTCATCAAAAGAACTAGCAAGTTTGTGAAGCTATACAGAAAGAAGTGCTATGTAAGGGTGTGTTAAATGTTACTAAGCATGGTTTGGAGCCGCAGGTGAGCTATGACTGTTCAAATTGCATAGTTGTGGAAGATTGTCCGGATGAGACAGCAGTTTTGGCCATTACCAGAGCAAAAGATAAGAAAAAGATTAATTGGGAAGATCAAGAAAAGGCTAGGGAAGTGGCTTCCAATGAAGCTATGAAGTTGCAGAAAAAACAGTCTTCAAAACAGCTTAAAGTTGCAGAATTGCCTTATGAAGTTCAGGACGGTCAACTACTTCATGAGGAAAAGTGCATGGGGTAACTATTCTGTTCTGAAGATAAAACCACTTTTGATGATAATACCGCTGGAAATACCCTATACTGAGCCAAAATTTTCTGAACATCCACTTCAAAAACTGGCACAACTGTGGGGTTAGCTTGCATAAAAAGTTCCTCCTCATCATCCTCAATCTTAGGTGCAACATTAATTGTTTGAGCAACTAATGGACGGTACTTAGGTTCCAAAATTACCCGATTACTTGTGGATAACTTGACCTCCTTACTTCCATGAGGAATAGTCGCTGTATCTGAGCCCCAATCCTGCTTCAACTTGGCTAGTCTAATCCACAGTCTTCCCAACAGCATATTATATGAATCTCCTAAACCTTCCATACGAAGAACAACAAAACTAACCTTGAACTTCATCCCTGAACTTCAGCCCGGCTATCCGAATAAGCTGATTCTTTAATATTCCTAATGGTTGAATTCTTCTTTGATCTGCCACTTTAACCCGAAATGGTGCTGCCACAAGTCCTTGCAACTTATGTGCCAAATACATCTCTTCAGGGAAAATATTAACTCCAGAACCTCCATCTAGAAGAACATAATCAAACTTGCTACCCAAATAGTCAACTTGAATAGTCGGAACTTTATAGTCTACCACCTCCATCTGTGTGGGAATCACCGCTTGACAATCTAAAGTTTGCTCTCGATCCATAGCATAATGCTTAAACACTTCATCGTGATTTGACAGAATCTTAGCTAAAAGCTTTTCTTTAAACCCCGGAATTAAATCAAGGATTTGTTCCAAAGTCAACTGTAATGAAGATTTGTCTAGTGCAGCAAACAACTCATGAGAACCATGCAATGCCTCATAAGGCTTCAAACTTTGTGAGTGTTTACCGAACTGCATTCCTGACACAAACATACCACAGAATAATTTGATGCAGCAAACTGTTTGCCCCATGAAGCAGGACAATGACTTCATGGAGCAGAGTAGTGATTTCATGCAATAGAATAGTAATTTGAGGGTGGAAAGTAATGTTACTTCTAAGGGAAGTAAAAATACTGATTTGGGAACACTTAAAGACCAAAAGAAGCCTTCTTTGGATGCAGAGGAGGATTTAGACAAAGCGAGTCAGCAAGCTATTATAGATGCTGAGCTGAAATATGAGCATACCATGCATAAGTTAGCTAGAGTCTTTGAGAATGATGTCCAAGCAGTGTATTTGGAAGCTGAATTAGGCTCTAAGCCGATAAAGGTGAGTATTTTTGTTGAGGAAGATTTCAAACAGCAATTAATTAAGTTGTGTAAGGACTTTCGAGATATTTTTGCTTGGGAATATACGGATATGAAGGGCTTTGATCCAAAGGTGTGTCAGTATAGAATTAATTTAAAGGCAGATGCAAAGCCGGTCATGCAGAAACGGTATCGTATGAATCCTAATTATGCTAAACAGGTGAAGGAAGAGATTGACAAACTTCTTCGAGTGGGTTTTATCTGCCCTGTTAATGAAGTGACTTGGTTGTCACCAATTGTGGTGGTGCCTAAAAAGAATGGCAAAATACGGGTTTGTGTAGATTATAGAAAGTTGAATGCAGCAACTATTACTGACCCATTCCCTCTTCCATTCACGGATTCTTTATTGGATGATGTGACAGGCCATGAGATTTATAGTTTTTTGGATGGTTTCTTTGGCTATAATCAAATTTGTATGCATCCGGAAGATATGGATAAGACAACTTTTGTAACCGAATGGGGTGTTTTTGTGAGTACTGTCATGAATTTTGGTTTGAAGAATGGACCCCCAGAATTTCAGGGTGCAGCTCACAAAACCTTTGATCCTTATCTTACATCTTTTATGAGGGTCTTCATAGATGATTTTTGTGTATTTGGTAAGAAAGTGGATCATTTGCAGCATCTTAGACTTTGTTTTGAAAGATTCCGTCAATTTGGCATGTCCCTTAACCCTTTCAAATCTGTTTTTGCTGCTAAAAGATGAGTTTTGTTGGGGCATATTATTTCAGAAGAGGGTATGGCTATTGATTCAAGGAAGATTCAAGCAGTTCAGAAGGTTATAGTACCTACAACAGTCCAAGAAGTGATGCGCTTTGTGGGGCAGGTTAAATGGCATAGCAAGTATTTGAGGTATCTAGCTCATATTTGTGCTCCACTAACATTGTTAACCAAGAAGGGGTTCAATTTGTGTGGAGGCATGACCAGGATAAAGCTTTTGCTATATTGAAAAAGATGCTGGTTGTAGCACCAATTCTGCAACCACCACAATGGGATGTTCCGTTTCATGTATTTGTCGATGCATCTGATATTGCAGTAGGTGCAGTCTTGATGCAGGAAAGGGTTGTTGGTTGGTTCAGACCTGTCTATTATGCAAGTAGACGGCTTACAATAGCTGAGAAGAATTATATTGTTACTGAACGGGAAGCTTTGGGGATGATCTTTGCATTGCAAAAATTTAGACATTACTTGTTGGGAAACCAAGTTATTTTTCATGTGGATCATCAGGCTTTGTTGTATCTTATTAACAAGCCACAGCTTATAGGAAGATTGGCAAGGTGGATGTTATTATTGCAAGAGTTTGATTACAAAATAATACATACACCAGGTAAAGAGCATGCAGTGGGTGGCTGATTTTCTGAGTAGAATTGAGTCAGTGGACCCTGTATTGGGGGTGAATGATCAGTTGCCTGATGGAGAATTATTCAATGTTCAAGTAAGTCAATTCAATTTCTTCTATGATCAAATGTTGCAGTTTTTGCTTCATGGAGTGATGCCTCCAGATTTCACCGTAGAAGATTGGCATTACAAAGCAAAGTTATCAAGTTATTTTGGGAGTTCTTTACAGGAGAGGCATTGATAATGTGCTAAGAAGGTGTGTAACTGTTCAAGAGCAGCTTGCAGTTCTACATGAAGCACATGCAGGAATAACTGAAGGGAATTTCTCTGGTCAGATTACAGCTAGAAAGGTTCTTCAAGTGGGATTGTGGTGGCCAACTATACTCAAAGATGCTCATCAATATGCTAAAGAATGCATTACTTGTATGAAGGAGGGTCAACCTCAATCTCAAGATCGAATGCAAGATCATCCAGTTTTACCTTTGGAACCATTTCAAAAGTGGGGTATTGATTTTGTGGGCCCCATCAAGCCAGCTACTCGTCAGAGTAAGAATCAGTATATTCTGGTCTGTAGTACTGTTTATTGTACTAAGTGGGTTGAAGCCAAAGCATTACGGGATAATAAAGCGACAAGTGTAGCTCAGTTTTTGTACTCTAATATTATGACCCATTTTGGATGCCCCATAGAGTTGGTAAGTGATCGGGGTAAGCATTTTCTAAATGAAGTAATCAAAGAGCTTACTGCTAAGCATATGATCCTTCATAAGAAGTCTACACCTTATCACCCTCAGGCAAATGGACAAGCTGAAAGTTCAAATAAGATTTTACTCCGAATTCTTAAGAAAATTGTGGCTGATAACCGTAAGGATTGGGATATAAAGTTAGATTCGGTATTATGGTCCTTTCGTATAGCATATAAGGTGTCAACAGGCTTGACTCCTTTTAAGTTGGTTTATGGACTTGAGGCAGTTGTCCCCATGGAATTCTTGGTGCCTAGTTTGAGGATAGCGGTTGCTTATAGGTTGTGTCCGGAAGAATCACTGCATGATAGGATCCTAAACTTGTTCCAGTTAGAGGAAGATCGGATTATAGCTCACTACCTTCAAGGGGTGGTGCAGTCAAGAAAAAGAAGATAATCAAAGAAGGGGATTTGATTATGGTGTATAATTCACGGCTTGGGAAGCACCCAAGGAAGTTAAAGTTAAGGTACACCGGTCCCTATGAAGTTTTGAAAGATGTTGGTCAAGGCACTTTGTGTTGACTACTTTACAGGGTGAAATTATTAAGCCTGCAGTGAATGGATTTAGATTAAGAAGGTTAGTTCAACCAGATTATGATAAGGTACTCTATGAAGTTGAACAAGAACCAGTTGCACTAAATTTGGTTCAAATTCCAGCACTGTTACCTCATGGAGTAATCTGTGGCATTTTACCTCATGGAGCACTTTATGATTCTATGACTCTCATTATTGTTTTTAGGGTGCCCTGGCTTGGTTTTTGGCAAAAACAACTACTCTTTTATGGTGAGCTATTAGCTGATAATGTTATCTTGTATATCACTTGTGGTGAATATGAAGAAGTGAGGCAAACTTCAGTAGTGCTCTATGAAGTGCAATCTATTTGGCAATTGTTCTATCTCATTTTCAAGGTTCAATGGTACTACATGAAGTGGTGGCAATATATGATATTCAAAGTTAGCTCTTGGAATTTACTTTATGAGGATTATCTTTTTAAATTTCTTTGTCCTGCAATCATGATTGGGCAAAGTGGTATCATGGCCATGGAAAATTGTGCTTTGATAAGATATCTACTTTTCAACTTGGGATGTTTATGTGATGGTTTAGAAGATCAATTGTCTTTAACTCCAATTCTGTTGGTATTTTCATTGTGTGAACTTATAAAGTTTCAATTGCATGAGGTGGGGTTGAAGGAACAAGACTCTCATGTTCAACTTGGAGGGAGTACAAGTGACAATCAGTATGTTACCATGTCTCTTTTTTCAAGGAGTTTAACTCATGGTCAGGTAAGGCAAGTGGGAGAAGGGCAAACTATGGCTAAGAAGACTCGTGTGTTGTCGCCTGCGCCAATTCAGCAGCGTCTCTCTGCGACTTCACGCCATCAAGCTTCAGCATTTTCTTCACCTCTTTTCATTCCTAGTCCGCAGCAGGTCGTCACTGTTGCAGCCATGGTGAAGAGAAGACAAAAGAAGAATTCGAAGCTCCCTGTTAAGAGGGCACGACAGCAGCCGAGAGCAGTCCAAGACCAGGATGATGACTCTAGTGATAGTCCACCTGATACAACGCCATCAAAAGTCAAGAACTCCACACCAAAAACGCCTTCTGTTATGTCGAGTGAAGATGATGGTGAGTTGCCTACTCCTATGCTTGATTGCTCTATACTCATGGATACCAAAGAACCCAATACCAGGGGCTGGTTAATGCAAATTGGGTTGCTTGATTATGCAGAGCTACCATGGGAGGCTTAGGGAAATAATATAGATGCTCAACAGCAATTACTTATTATTCGAGAAAGTGGCAAAGTTGGCGGAAGATTGGAGCTTACTCCTACTTTACTAGCACATGTTTTCTCTCTTGCGCTTAATGATCGGCCAAAGCATTGGCGGTGCACAGATGAAGCTATGCAGCAAGAGTTTGGGCTTCCTACAAGTGTTAGAAATCAATATATGTGTTAAGGCATGCAGATGCAAAGAGGAGGTTTTTCATCAAATGGTTCATGCAGCGGTTTTTATTGTTCATAAAGGCTGATGTAATAACAAAGGACACTTTTGGTATTTTATGGTATGCAAAAAATGTTGGGATTCCAAATTGGTCAGGAACTTTATATGACAAATTGATGCAGGAAGTTCATGTGCCAACAATTCGTAAGCAGCAGGAAGAAAAGTAGACTTGGACCTATGTGGCTGGTTTATATGCTCATTTGCACGTTGTATGTCCAACATTGCATCCGTCACTTTGGGAATCTCTGACTATGGACAAGGTTACTGCATTTAAAATGCAAAAATTAGTGGATGGAATAATGGTTGATTGTTATGATAAAGATTTGTCTTATGATCATGCATTGAATGATCTTGAGAATGTTAAGTCAAAGGAGTTTGTGGATCCTTTGTTTACGACTTTTTCATCTCCTGAAGCTTCACATGCTAGTACTTTGGGATGCACTACGCCTTTAGATATATCAGCATGGTTAAATGATGATGTCAAGAATGACAATGCTCGTGAAGATGTGCTTATTACAGGGGTTAAGAAGAAGGTTAGATTCTCCAGGTTGAAGATGGAGACTATGCCTATACCAAAGCACAGTGATACTATGCAGCAACATAGGGAAGTGGTTCATGATGGATATGTTCCTCAAAGTCTTGGTGAAGCTTGCTCTTTGGTTGCAAGGTTACATCGGTTCATGAAGGATATGCATGCTAATGGTGCCGTTAAGTTAAGTGTGCTGCAATCTTTACAGGAGCAGTTAGAGTCCATCAAAACTAAAAGAGATTCTATGCAAGTTGAAATGGGAAAAATGAAGGAATTACATGAGAATGAGGTGGATGCTTTGAAAAGGCAAATTGATGAGTATGCCGATATGTTGCTTAAATGTAAATTGTCTTCTATTGCATTTAAGGAATGGACAGCTAATATGCAGGATAAGTTTGGTGGTGAATTGGATTTGTTGGCTAAAGAAAATGCTAAGTTGAAGGCTGAAAGGGTATTATTGGATGCCCGTTTACAACCTCTTCTTAAAGTGGAAAAGTAAATTTTGAGGGATATGGAGGTTGATCTTGATGGCTCTGTTTTTATGCAGTAAGATTTGACATCAATGAGAACTACATTGACTTCCTTTATGCATGATTAGTGGGTTACATAGCTGTTAGAATGTCTCAAGTTATTTCTCGGCCATATGCAGTTTTGCAGCAGACATTTGTGTCTGAAAGCATGGAGAAATTGATTCATGAGAAAGATATGTTAAAGGAAAAGTTGGATGGTATGCAGGCTGACTATCATAGGATGATGGATGTAGTGTCTGAGTTGCAGAATGCTAAGCAAATTCAAGGTTCTGAAAATCTGTCTGTGGATGCAGTAGATATGGTCAAAGCTGATATTAATAATGTTTTGCAGGATATAAATCAGCAGATTAAGATTCAAGATCATATGGTGGATATAGTTCATGATATTGCATCTTTTGGATTACAAGAGCATCATGTCCAGGAGCAATCTGTTTTACGGATTGCAATGATGCTCATGAGCCTCATAGTTCATAAGTTCTTTTGGTGTAGAACTGTCATATCTAATTCTCTTTTTGTTCATCATACTTACATCATACTTGATATGTATGCCTCTAGGATTATGCCTTTATGTTTTCTTTTGATTGTCTTTTGAGGGGCTTATGCAACTGTAGTAGAGGGCTATAAGTATCCTACTAGAGAGGCTCTACTTATGGTTACTCTCTGTGTCTTACTTCACGGTGAAAGGCTGTGGGTAAGGCATAATCTTTTTCACTAGATATGTCGGGTTTTGGATAAGGCATTTTGACTTCATCGATCATTCAAGGGTTCGAGTCATGGCTGTGCCACCGGGCTGTGCCAGGTGTTAGCCGTTGGCTTGACACTACATTTACCCTTAGAATGGTGCATTACCTTAGTTATTACTATTTTCTATGTGAAGCAGCCTTTATATGTCTTATGAAGTTTACTGCCTCATGAAGTGCAGTTTTGGGGCAGTTGAAAAAGGTGACCTGATGAGGCATTTTGTGTGTTCTTCTTGTCTATCTGATCACTGATGATGATCACGCCTGATGTATGATGTTTCTACCTAATTGTGAAGAAGATCTGGCAGTTGGCGCCATCATGGCTGGAATCTTGATCTCGTTTGTAGCATGTCTTGTGTGATTCATTCTCTGTTTTCTGATTAGTAGTGCTGAATGTAGTGTATCTATGCTTTCATATGGTTAGTTCTGAATTCCTATGATTTCTAGGTGTGAGATTAGGTATTTGCTTCATGAAGTATTTCTCTGTTCTTTTATGTATTCTGCATAGAAAGGGCAGCAACAAAGACCCCTCCAAAGTCATTGTCAATCTATATTTCACCTGGTCAAAGTTCTTCCAACTATTCCTAATCTCTTTGCCTATCATCTATCTAGATTGCCATCTAAGCTATTAATACTACAGTCTACATTCTCAATCAAAGTTACACAAAGGCTCTTAAGGTCAAAACTCCTCATGAGACCTACACCCTAGCAAAAAATAATATGTCTCACACTTTAGAATTTTTCTCTGTGAATGTTATGCACATGTTCCAAAGAATAAGAGAAACACATTAAAACCCTAGCTATGCAAGTTGAGTATAATAGCATAATGTAGAATGATACTTGGGAGCTAATAGATCAGTCAAAAAATAGGAATTTTATTGTCACTAAGTGGGCCTGCAAGGTAAAGTACAAGGCTGATAAAAGCTATAAAAAGTGCAAAGCCAAATTAGTTGCACAAGGATTTTCATATGAAAAATGACTTGATTTTTAAGAATCATTTGGTCCAAATCCTAGAATGACAATTATAGTACTTGGAGTGGCCGCTCATAAGAAGTGACCAATTTACTAAATGGAAATTAAATTAGTGTTCTTGAATGGTGACATCAAGGAGAACATGTGCATGGCTTAGCAACTAGGGTTTGAGGCCCTCCATTTTGAGTAAAACATGGTACCAGCATATAGATCAATTCTATTTAAGGTGTGCCTCAAGTGCTAGCTTGTATGTTTACAAGGATGGTGAAAAGTCTATAGTGATCATCCTATATGTGGATAACCTTATGATTATAGGTGACTATAAAGGTATGATCAATTAGACTCGAAAGGCTTTGAACTCTAAGTTTGAAATGATAGACTTGGGCTTGTTACACTATTGTTTAAGGATTGAAGTTTGGCAAGAGTCTCTCGCAAAATCTTCATCTCTCAAAATAAGTATGTATGAAATATCTTAAAAGCATTTGGTATGACTGAGTGTTAGGAGATAGCTACATCTATAAAGGTCAAGATGAAGTTATCCATTGAGGATACATCACCACTAGCAAACATTGGGAGATACATGAGGTTGGTTGGTAGCCTCATCTACTTGTGTAACAATAGGCTACATATCAGTTTGCAATTGGTGTTTTGAGTAGGTTCTCAAACAAACCACAAGAAAGGTATTGGAAAGTTGGGATGTAGGTGCTTAAATACTTAAAGGGAACTCTTAATTATGGTATCACATATAGTTTCAAAAGTGCTCTTGTAGGGAACTGTGACTCAGATTGGGCAAGTGACAGTGATTTTAAGAAATAAATTTTAGATATTGTTTCTCTTTGGCTTCAAGAATCTTCTCTTGGATCAATAAGAAGCAACCAAATGTGGCACTGTCTTCTACAGAAGCAAAGTACAAGGTAGCTTGTTTTACTGCATGTGAAGCAATATGATTAAGGAGGATCTTATGGCATATGGGAGTAGA
This sequence comes from Lygodium microphyllum, assembly GCF_053477565.2. Lineage (NCBI taxonomy): Eukaryota > Viridiplantae > Streptophyta > Polypodiopsida > Schizaeales > Lygodiaceae > Lygodium > Lygodium microphyllum. Next base: position 78,072,943 of record NC_141160.1, read on the forward strand.
GGATTAAGATTCAATAGCATTAAGATATGAGAATCAAAGTTGCATCGCCATTGCCAAAAATCTAGTTTTTCATGCATGCACCAAATACATTGAGATCCAATGTCACTATATGTGTAACTTGATCAAGGATGGGATATAGAGCTTTCCTACTATGCAATGGAGAAGAATGGAGCAAATATCTTCACCAAAGCTCTTACAAAGGATCTACTTTGATTTCATCTTTAGAGACTTAGTATTGGGCCATTGATGATGTAGTTCCACAAGTGGACATTGAGAGGGGGTGTTAGATATACATAATATCCCACCCTCATAAGATGCCACTAATTATTCATGGTGCTCTAGGTTGTAAGGTTTCCATTATGAGGAGAAGCCATGTGTAAGCCTAGGGTTTTGACTTGTATGTCAAATGAGGTTTGAGGATCCTAACTTTCATGCCAGCAATCCCACTAGATGGATGTTCAATGACAGCATGCCTAGCTCGATGATAAAGGAAATATTTGCTAGAATATTCCATGGCCAACTAGGGAAGATTCATAATATCTTTGGACATGTCGACCAGACTATCTTCCAAGACTATAAAAGGAATAACCCTCCAAAGCTATTGTCAATCTATCATTCACCCAATCATAGTTCTTCTACCTAGCCTTAAGCTCTTCACCTATCATCTATTTGGATTGCCATCTAAGCTTCATAGGGGAAATGCACAAGTGGAAAAAAACCATCTTTGTATTAGTTCTTTTGAAATTAAAAGCAATTTCTATTCTTCTCATATTTATTGTGCATTCTCTTCTCCTTACTTAGATTCTTCATGTTACACTATATAGTTTTTTACATAGTATCAAAATCCACGGGGAATAAGATTCAACAACGCTAAGACATGAAAATCAGAGTTACATTACCATTGCCAAAAATCTAATTTTTCATGCATGCACCAAATACATTGAGATCCAGTGTCACTATATGCATAACTTGATCAAGGATGGGATAGTAGAGCTTGCCTACTGTGCAATGGAGAAGAATGGAGCAAAAATCTTCACAAAGCTCTTACAAAGGATCTACTTTGAGTTCATCTTTAGAGACTTAGTGTTGGGCCATCGACGATGTAGTTCCACAAGTGGACATTGAGAGGGGGTGTTAGATATACATAATACCCCACCCCCACAAGATGCCACCAATTATTCATGGTGCTCTATGGTTGTAAGGTTCCCATTATGAGGAGCCATGTGTGAACCTAGGGTTCTGACTTGTATGTCAAATGAGGTTTAAGGATCCTAACTTATATGCCAGTAGCCCCACTAGATGGGGGTTCAAGGACAGCATGCCTAGCCCGATAATAAAGGAAATATTTGCTAGAATATTCCATGGCCAACTAGGGAAGGTTCATAATATGGTTGGCCATGTCAACCAAACTATCTTCCAGGACTATGAAAGGAATAACCCTCCAAATCCATTGTCAATCTATCATTCACACAATCATAGTTATTCCAACTAGCTTTAAGCTCTTTGCCTATCATCTATCTGGATTGCCAACTAAGCTTCGTAGTGGAAGTGCATAAGTGGACAGAGCCATATTTGTATTAGTTCTTTGGAAATCAAAAGCAATTTCTATTCTTCTCATATTTATTGTGCATTCTCTTCTCCTTACGAAGATTCTTCCCATTGCACTATATAATTTTTTACATAGTATCAAAGCCCAAGGGGATTTAAGAAGTGAAGAGTATGTGAGAGGCAAGGGTTTTAATAACAAAAAAGAGTAGAAATGTGATATGCTGCATCGAGTAGCAATGTCGGTGCATCAAGTGGTGGTGCCACTATACTAACAATTCAAACACTAAGAATTCGTCCACCAACCTTCAACCAAGGCAAGTTAGATAGTACAAACTATATTTTGTGAAAGTTTGAAAGTACAACTATCCTTGATTCTTATAAGCTTCTAGAGATAGTGTTAGAGATTGACCCAGAACCATAACCTACCACCAATCCATCAAATTTGAGTGTTATGATTCCTCCAAATGTAGATCTTCTATGGGCTTGGAAATGAAGGAATGTAGATGCATTATGTATCTTAGTTACAAGCTATTCTGGCAATGTTTTGACCTTCATTCAGCACATACAACCAAGGCATTAGAGGCTTGGAATGTACTTAGGAGTCATTATGAAACATGAAATCGAATAAAGATTCAAAACTTGGAGAATCAACTAACAGTAAAGAAGTTTGCTAAAGAAGAGATGGCTAAAGCATTCATCATTCGGATCAAGAATCTAGATGACCAAATGGTTGGTGCTAGGATACAAAAGACTAGTGAAGAGCTAGCTCAAAGGTGGCTTTGAATTTTTTCACCAAAGTTTGATGGATTAGTAATTGCCCTAAATATTCAAGTGAGACCCTGAGCTCTAACATTTGAGAAATCTTATATACTACTAATAAAGGATTACTTTTGGCTTAAAGCCTAACAAGGTACTAGCAATAGTGGAGATGCTGCATTCTCAAAACCAATGTAAAAGTAAAAGAGGCTTACTCTACTAATGGTGAAAAAAAGAAGAAGGGTAGTAAGAAAAAGTTTCAAGGAGAGTACTTCTATTGCAAGAAGAAAGGACATGCAATTGCAGATTGTCATGTCGACAATGCAAATGAAAAAAATGGAACTCTAAAAAACTAAAGAGAAGGAGACAACCAATATAGCTAAAGCAGAGTTGGAGTTATTCATGGTGACTATTGAGGAAGTGTGTTCCTCCGTGCAAGAAATATCTACCACTAACTCATGGGTATTGAATAACCAACAAGAAAAGTCTTTACAATTCTATGCAACCTCTGCAAGAATCCATCATTGTGAAAGAAAAGGTAGTTTTTAAGTAATTACGTATATGTGCATGCACATAAATCAATCCAAAATGAGGTTGTCAAGGATGTACCTAGAGAGTTTTGGCTTGTATCAATTTTTAGCTAAGCTTTAACTCCCAATATATGTACTACCACATATCTCCACAATGTATCAAAATAAAGGATTCAAACTCATGTGTTTTTCCCTCGTTGTCATATCACAATTCAAAGCTTCTACAATGTGGGTTTGACACAAAAGAATATCATAAGTGATGTTTTTTGTGTTATACTATATTTTCAACAAATGATAACCCGAAAAAAGGAGAGAAAGTAAAAAATAAAAAGAAAAAACAAAAAATTGAATGAGACAAAAGAAAAGAAAACTAAACAAATATATAACAAAAAATGTGTCAAAACAACAAAAGAAAACAAAACTACTCTTAGTACATTTTGTTCTTCATTGGCAATTTGTCCATCCATCTTTGTGCATACCCTTCTCAATTTTCATACTAACTTTTCCATTGACCACCATCAAGTTAGGCATCACCTTATTTATAAACATGCACTCCTCCTTCGAAACACTTGTTCCCCTTTATGAACAATTGTATGACCCCCATAATTCTCTTATGTGACTACTAAGGGTCTACTCTTAAATAATAAGGACACAATGTTAACAAATTGCTAGAAAGGTGCAAGAAGTAAGCTAGAAAATGCACTATAAGCTATTTTAGGATGGGTAGAACCACCACATCAAACATCATCAGCATTTCTAATCAAGTAATTATCATGTCCTAGAATGTCTATCCTTGAGTATGGTGGCTTGAACTTTTTTCCATTTGCAAGTATGAACCCTCTTGAACTTGAGTCTTCTTCTCTTGTGAGCTAAGAGATACTTGGGAGTAAAAGGGTGAGATTTGATCTCTTCCATTCAAATTCATTTGCTCACCTTCTCTCCTCTATGGTATTTATACCAAAGAGTAAGTAAGAAAGGTACGCACTTGGAAGCAGTGTTATGTGAACATCGATGCAAATTTGAACATAAAAAGGAAAACATGGAGTGCTTTGGGGTGAGGTCATCCAAGAAGATGCAATGGTTTTCCCTTGCAGGTGCAAGCAAATGCAATGATTTGCAACATTGACCTCGAGCCAACATCCTCTATGGTGCCAAGCTTCAACCAATCTAATTGATTCCAATTGACCTCCCACCAAGAGAGCCTAATTCCATGAGCTACATCTAATCCATATAACCACTTTTTGCTTGGCATCCAATGTATAAAACAACTCCAATTCCCATAATGAGCTTCTAACAACTTCAATATCCAAATTGAGCACTAGCAATAGCCATCACTCTCCTCCTCACAACTCCAATTCCCACAATGAGCTTCTAACAACTTCAATATCTAAATTGAGCACTAGCAATAGCCATCACTCTCCTCCTCACAAAGATCCCACAACTATCCTCGACATTTTCTTCGATGCAAGCTGAAGCATGCTACCTTTGACCAATAGTCCCATGGGATTGGCATTCACCTAGGAGGAGGTAATAATAACCATAAGATGAAAGGCAATAAAACAATAGAGCAAATAGACAAAGACAAACAACAAAAAAGGCAAAAAGAAGTGCAAATCAAGAAAAAGGCGCAAGGCATGCAATAATTTTTTGTCAATGTCTATAGTCATACAATTAATTGTAATAGTATTTTGAGAATCGAGCATAGAATTCATGCAAGTTGTAATATTTTTTTGTCGAGAAGAAAGGCTCGCAACTCGGCAAGGTTATGGGCACTAGCTTTCATGCACTTTTATGATAATCAACGTAACATAAATATGTATTCACAAATTGGGAAAGACCAACCAAGAGCCAAATAGAAGAGATGGATATCCTACCTATGTGCAAGCCCAAACTCAAAACCTTATGTATAAAAATTGAAAAGTGAATGGATATGCTCATTCTTATGGTATGCAAACTTGAGAGCATGCTTCTTCTTCTTCTTGCTTTTATTCTATCTTCGTATGCTTTATATGGAGAGTGAGAGCAAGTGAGGGAAAGAGTGAGGGAGAGAGTGTAGGACTTGAGAGGTGAACCTTCTTCCTACATGTGTTCTTCCCTTCTTTCCCTTCTTGGATGAGAGGCAGATTACAAGAGTGATTGGGTTGTCTTTCTTCTAATTCACATTTTCTCTTATGGATTGAGTGCTTGCAAATCGTATCAAGATCAACGAAGTAGAGAACACAGATCCAGTACTATTGTATAGATTGTGGAGCCACTATCGAGCCTTCACTTTGCCACATAAAGGATAAGGTAAGGTGATGAGTTCACTACATCTTTGTCAATTCATTTGTTCTTAGTTTTGTGAGGTTTAGGAGAGAATGTATAGATCAATTTGAGTATGAAGGATGTATAGGCTATGTGAGAGGTAGCTATTGCCAAATCAAATAAAGCACTAAAAGTGTTTTGTCAAGTCCAATGGTCAAGCTTGTAAAAGCTTTGACATTACTTTCATAAGCTTGACCTCTACACTTGAGATAAAATGTGTATTATTTCAAGCACTTCAACAAATTTGGCAATGTCTACCTCTCACATTGCTTACATATCCTTCGCACTCATCAATCTATCTATTCTTCTCTCGATCCATACAAAAGTAAGAACAACGAATCGACGAAGGTATAGTAAATTCATTGCTATACCTTCTCCTCAACACCACAAAGTGAAGGCTTAATGGTAGCTCCATGATCTATGCAGTGATACTCAATCTACCTTCTCTACTCCCTTGCTCTTGTGATTAAATTCACAATCACACAATCAACGATAGGAAATATAAAGAAGAAAAAAAATAATATAATCTCTTCCCTAATCCACCTCTCATCTAAGAAGGGACAGAAGAGAAGAGCATGTGCAAGGAAGAAGCTTCACCTCTCAAGTCATTCACTCTCTCCCTCACTATCAGACCCTCATTCTCTCTCACTCTCAAGATTAAGCACAAGTAAATAGAATAGGAGTAAGAAGAAGAAGAAGCATTCTCTTAAATTTGCACACTAGAAGAATGAGCTTATCCATTCACTTTTCAACTTTTATACATGGCATTTTGAGTTTAGGCTTCCACTTAGGTTGACCAACTATCTCTTCTATTTGGTCTTGGCCAACAATCTTTCCCAATTTGTGCATATATATTTTAGATTACAATGACTGTCACAAAAGTGAATGAAAGCTATACCCATACACCCTTGCCGAGTTGTAAGTCTTTCTTCTTGGCAAAAAATATTACGACTTGCATGGGTGCTACACCCATCTCACAAAATAAAATTACAATTAATTGGATGAATGTGGACATTGACAAAAAATTATTGCATGTCTTGCTTTAACTTGATTTGCACTTCTCCTTTGCTTTTGCTACCTTTGTCCATCATTATGATTTGCTTTGCCTTTTTGCCCCCTTCTATCTTACGGTTAACATTACCACCTCCTAGAGGAGCACAAATCCCATAGTACTCTTTGTCCAAGGGTAGGATGCTTCAACTTTCATCAAAGATCAGGAATGATGGAAACAAATGTGGAAAACTTTGTGAGGAGAGTGGTGGCTTGCTAGCGCTCAATTTGAATATTGAAGTTGTTGAAAGCTCATTGTGGGAATTGGAGTTGTTTTGCATGTTGGATGCCAAGTACAAAGTGTTAATGTGGATTAGAAGTAGCTCATGCAAATTAGGATCTCTTAGTGGAAGGTTGTTTGGAATCAATTGGATTGGTTGAAGCTTGGCACCACAAAGGGTGTTGGCTCGAGATTGATGTTGCAAGTTGTTGCATCTGCTTACACCTACAAGGGAAAACCTCTCGTGTTCTTTTCCTAAGAGAGTGCTAGTATAGGAGAGTGCTAGTTTACTTGTGTACACATGATGTATGTACGGATTGGGAGATGGATCAAACTCAAGGCTAAATCTAGAGTGTTGTCCCACACTTGAGGACCCAATCCGTATATAGGTTATATGCAAATATTATGTGAGTGCACATGCTATATAGGATATTACATAATCAGAAGACAACATGATGGCTTTCATTTGTCAATCATCGATAAAGTAGAGCACACATTGATGGGTAACTCTTAGGAAGTATTGCTATTATTCAAGACTTTATTTCTAATAAGAACAAGGTATGTCAACTACCCACAACAGTGAACAACTACTAAATTTCAACTTGCCTCTAAGTGTTATTGGGTCAAATACATGAAGCCTCTTCTCAACTATAATTGGTAGAAGCCTTGTAAGCTTATCAAGAGAAGTAATAGAGTGAATTTGAGATTGATTTGGATTGACTTAAGATAGGGTTTTATGCTATTATAAATACTGTATTATTACTTTAATAATTTTTTCTCAATCTCTACAAGTTATTGAACCACTTACAAAAACCATATCAATATATGCTTTGGACATATGCTTGAAGCATATAAAGGATTGAATTTGAATGCAACTTGGGTAATAAAAGACTCTTTTCTACTATTGTAAATACATAAAGAACCTGGCAGTTTCTTCCGAGCCATCTTCTTAGATTGGGGTGTGGTCCTAAACATAGGGTTTGAGCTATTGTCTCAAGTGCATGTACTGATTCTTATCTACTAATAGGGATTCAATCTAAGGCTTCTCTATAGATTCTTGTGGTAATTCTTGAATCTCAAATCAAGTCTCTTATGTTCCTTCTCAATCTTTTCTATCCCTATTCTTTGCACCTATTCTCTTTGAATTCCCGTGATTAAGGCCTTCAACTAAATATGCCCAGGGTTTGGGGAAACCAATGTGAAAGGCTATTAGAGGGGTTACAAGATGGGTGATGCTTTGAGTTCCTTTGGAGAAGCACCTAATGAGATGGTACAATTGATAAATACATTGAATATATATTTGCAATTAAGCAGCAACAACAACAATAACAACAACAGTGGATACATGCATTTGCAAAGTTGGAATTTATAGTCATAAAAGCTTTGTAGGCTATTGAAAGTGAATTGCAATTTTTTAATGGTCGTAATGTTTCCACTTATTTACATTTGTATGCAATTAAGATGGAATTTTATGGGGTTGCACAACTTGCATGGAACCATACTTTGTTTGGCTTACTTTGTGTGAATTAAAGGCATGAATTACAAAATTGTATACGAAGGATCTAGATTGAAGTGAGTTAAAAAATTGTTTGGCTAATTGTGCATGAATTAAAGGCATGAATTACAAAATTGTATATGAAGGATCTAGATTGAAGTGAGTTCAAAAAGGACTTAATAGAAGAATTTTTTATTGAAGATGCTGGCTTGGTTACTTGCATGACATTTATAGAGTGTGTGACCAAGCCCAACAAAGGTCTCGCTACAAATTGAGTTATTACATAGATTTGAAAGCAAGTGTGATCAATTTGACACTATTGACCAGTGGGCTCTAGAGGCTCAAAAGGTTGAGATGTTTTTGCAAGCTACAAATCCTACCTTGTAAGAGAGTTTGGAAGATATTTTGGATATTGGAAAAATGTAAAAGTGGTTCTTATTGTGCTTGTAAAAAGGCACAAAAGAAAGGCCAACTGGGGCTATGCCTACCACCTCCAACAAGGTATCAAAGCCTACAATTAAATAACCTTTGTGTACAACTACACCACTAGTGAGGGATGAATTTGTGGATGAGTTGGTAAAAGGGATGCATGATTTGTAGCTCAAGGTTGCAAGGCTAGATGACCACAAATCCTGGCTACATCCCTTAAGGCTCTGCAACCATAGAGGGATTTGTTCATTAATGCATACGGTGCAATAACCCTTTGCATGAACGATGAGAGTGTGATTTCTATTGAGATGCATTAGAAAGAAATCTAATTTTCTAGAAAGAGGACAAAATTCATTCAAGGAAAACATGTCTTCCACTTGACCTGAGATTTGAGAAAGGTTGGATGTAGAAAACACTTGAGGATATGGCTGCCAAGAATGCATATGTAGTTATGGAAGCTACCACTTTTGGGTTGCAAATTGAAAAGGCCCCTAGAAGTGGCATTTTTGAAAGGAAACTAGAGATTTGGGATCATTCAATGCACATAGCTAACAAGGAGAAAGTATCAAGGTTGAATTAATTAGTGCAAATAAAGCATTATTTACTATGAGTATAGCAGCAACAAGAAAAAAGTTTCAACAATAGAAAAAGCATGGACAATAGGAAAAAAACAGAAAAGGACTCCAATGTGAGTCATTTGTGATAGGACTACTCAGATCCATGTGATGTAGGAGTTTCATGAAAAGGTGGAAATCTATGTGTGATTGTTCATCTCATAAGGCAACCACAAAACTATAACTTCACAAACTTGACTTACAATCCTAGACTAAATCAGAAGGAGATGACTAATAGGAAGACAATTATAGAGATGGAATCATACTTGTACAATCATTCCAAGAGAGAACACAAATGCTCCTAGGTCATCTTGACTAAAGCCAAGGAAATTGCAAAGTGACCATGCAACAATGCTTTGAAAAACAAGTTGATACCTTGAAAGCATCATGTAAACAAATAAATGGTTTATAGTTTCAAAATGAACATCTAGGTAGAAACATATTTTGAGCAACATTTCAAGGAATGAGAGAGACTACCTTCAACGATGCATTGCATCCATGCCTTGTGCCACTTATTTATATCAAGAATATGGATCCTTTTCCCTTGGAGGGAGGATTGCCACTCAAGGTCTTTATCTAAAAAACACTCAAATCTCTCAATCACTATCTTCCAAAATTTATCCCAAGAGTTTATTCTCCCTTAGGTAACTAGTGTCTCCTCTCCCTCAAGATCCAAATGGATACAATGAAAGCTTATTTACTCTCAATGTAGCCTCCAATCTTCTTGACACTCCTTGTGACTGACTTGTTGTGAGGTGTCTCATCTATAAAATAGACAAGTCCTCTAGTAGTTGACCAAAACCGTATGTCCACATGTAAAACTATCTTGTCTCCACTTGGGAAACGGTGAACCTAGTTTAGGCATGGGATTTTCCTTCACAAGGGAAGCATAAGGAGGCCAAATCTAATAATACCGTGATGCCTACCTAAGAAGGGATGCTTGTCAACCAATCAACTGTGAGAGCGGGCTAACACCACACTTGTTTCATAGAGAATGGAGTTTCCTTTTAAACTTCCACATCCATTAGATACACTACTCAACTATACTCCATTCCCCTAAAATGGTGCTAAGACAAATCTATCCGATAGGTGGGGTCACATTATTCTGGCAAATCTATCTAGCATAGGAAAGTTACCCAACTTATTAGGTCCACCTAGCCATAGATGCTCAATCATCTGGACTAGATCTCCCAATTTCCTATGACAAGTTTGTTCTAGTTATCTAATTTAGCAAGGCATACTACCACACTATGTGAACATATAAATATAGTTTCCTTCAATTAATGAGTTGTATAGGACTCATCAACATAGCCTTTAGGCACATGAACAAACAATCCAAAAAACAATAATATATTAATCAAAATAGCTTGTTACAAGACCATCACTCTCACAAGAGCGGTTAAAATCATCCTACCTAGGATGGGACCTTCCAACCCCGCAATGTTAGGCCATATGATATTGCATTCTTTTCATGGTCACAAGAGATTTATCACCTTAGAGACCCTTAAGCTCTCTTAGACCTCCAAAGCCATCCCACATCATACCGGCACTTACCACTCGATTCTTTTCCCCAAGAAGTTGTCAAGCAATAAAAAATAAGCAAAACATGTACCACTCCCACAAGAGTATATGACCTTCATACCACAAGATGAGTTTTTCTAGCATCCCTTGAGACACTAAAGGCTAGCTATATAGGGATTCCAATGGTTCTTACCAATATATTCTCTTTTTCGTTTGGATGTTAGAGTACATATTCAAGGTAAGATAAGCTCAACTATAAACAAATCCAAAAGTAGTAATACCACAAACAAAAAACATTAATTATTTATTTATATGATTCTACCCATGCTTTTTATTCCAATTTTCCATTCCTAAAGAGAAAAATGATTTCTAAGTTTGGCTTCAACGTCTCTTGGGTTTTATTTGAATACTTTTCATCTCATACAAGTTTCATAGACAAAATCTTATTTATGTGCTTTTCTAACACTGTTGAGTTTTGCTTTTTACTAGTCTTTGGGATGTGTTTTACATGCACTCAAGAAATTGATGTCCAAACATTGATCCATTGCACGAGGTAGCATAGGCTCTAGCAGTATGTTGGAATTTTCGTATATTGATTCGACATCATTTGGTTGACTTGATGGCCTTCGATAGCCCTTCTATATAAATAAGGTTTATGATAAGAAAGTAGGAGAGTCTGGGTGTAAGCAAAATTTGAGTTTGGAGTAGCATTGGATGTTTGAGGGAGAGAAGAAGAAAATTGAATAAAATTTTTATGCATCTTTTTTAAAATACTAGGAGGATACTAACTTCAAGAACTATCAAAAGAGCTTATTCAAAGGGTACCATTGAGCTTCCCTTCAACTCAAGGTAGTATAGTTGCAGGATATGATTAAAAATTTAATGCCAAGAGGATGTTAAGAACTCGTGAGAACTTGTTCAAAGGGCACCATTGACCTCCTCTCTTTGGCTCAAGATTGCATGGTTGTAGGGGCTTAGATATGAGTATTGCTATGATTGTTTTTTAGATATGCCTTCCAAGCTATTTGGTGTTATTTCATATTATTTTTAGCTTTCTACAAAGCTTTCACGGTGTCCTTGCTTGTATTTTATGAACCACTTTCAATCATGATAAATGAACCACCCATATAGTATGTCACAAATGCATGTAAGTAAACATGGCAAATGTGAACCAAACCACTATTATGATGGCTTCTCAAAGCCTTTTCAGGCTTACTTTTCCACCCCTTCCTATTTAAAGAAAGCAAGTTGTGTACAAGAAAAGCAACCTTATTGTTGGTTGATCCCTACTCTTGGAGATTATTGTTTGATACATTGATCGAATCAACTTGTATTGGCTAAAATGCAACCACCTATCGAGCTTGTTTAGAAGCTCTTTCCACCCCTTGTATTTTCAACAATCACCCACATAACAACATAAATATGACCATGTAGGATATAGGCAAAACATCAACAAATTTAGTGATCATGTAGCATATATTCAAAACATCAATAGAGTTAGTGAACCTAAGACACCTACTTTTTGATTCTCTTCTCTTGTGAGCTTCAATCAAGAGAGTAAGGAAGAGATGAGAATGAGAACTGAGAGCTAAGAGTAGAGTCTTGAATGCTTCCATTCCCACTCATCTACCTCTTCCTCTTCCTCTTCTTCTTCTCCTTCTCTTTCTCCATGGCATTCAAAGCAAGGAGTAGCATGGTGGCTTTGGATGGAAGAGTTTTAAAAAAGATTAAGGTAGCCTAGTGAGAGACTTTTGAGGTGAGTTTATTGCTTTATTTTCAATTCTTGATGTATCACATGGATATGCAAAATGTGAGTTCAAAGCCATCCTTGTTTATTGTGAGAAATCCAATGGTTGGTGTGCTCCATTATTAATCATTACTAGAGGAGTATTGAGACATATAGTATCACAAAATATACTAGTGTTGTGCTCTATCAACAATAGCTTGTTCCAAGAGTGAATAGGAGGCTATTTGATAGAGGTGAGCAAGGTTAAGATGCATTTTGATTTTGTTGTTGTTAGGACAAGGAGACCTTGGATAGAAGACCTAAAGGGCTTAGCATGAGGTGGGACAAAGTGGAAAATGAAAAGGTGAGGCTTAAGGGGTAGGCTAGCTCAAATTGGTGATGATCAATAAACAATAGAAAGATGTAGAGTAAAATAAAAGAAAGGACCAAAAGTGGCATAATAATGACCTTGCAAGTTGAGAGCTAGAGATTGTGGGGCATTCACCTCTAAGCCTCAACCTCTTGAACTTAAACTAAGAGCCAAAAATATTAACTCAAGGTTGATTGAGGATGGAAGTATAAATTGTGGCTCTAAATGAGCCTAAGAATAGGGATTATTCCCAAGTGATGAAAGCTTCTATTTAGGTTGAGATAGTCTAGAGCCAATGATAGATTCATCATGTACCAAGGATGGAATTTGAAGTAGCAAGGGTGAGAAAAAATTGTATGTGACTCTCGAGCTTCAATTGGTAAGAGAATCACAATGACTAATTGTCTTTTTAGTGGCTAATTTGTTAATAGTCTTTCTTTCCAAATTTAGGAAGCCCTCGGAAGACCAAACCTTAAGGGCATGGCTTGAAGATGGTCTTCTTGTAGAATTACTAAGAGAACAAGATATCAAAGACCCAAATGAATAGGTACGATTCCTTTAATTGACTCAAGATGCCAAAGATCATAATGATTGCACACTAAGGGTAAAATGGCAAGGTGAGATAGTGTGTAAAATGCTTTCTAGTTCTAAGGCTCAAATAAGATTTTCTAATGCCATCATGGCAATAATACTAATATCAAAAAATTAAACTACATGGCAAACACAAAATGTAGGTCAAGATTTTTATCAGAAATGCAATCCACCATCCATGAGCTTATGGATGGTGAAATCGGCATCCTCCTTCAAGTCCATATAGGTCGACATATTTAATAGAAAGGCCATCCACCAACCATGAACTTATGGATGGTGAAATTGATATCGTCGAACCCATATAGAAATCAACTTCAAAAGATGCAAATGACTTTCAAACATTTCTATTGATAGATGAAGAACAACAATTAGCTATGTAGACTTTATGACATAACAATTACTTGAAGCCCTATCTTTAATGACACAAAGCCACATAGTAGTAAGGTCTCTCAATGCAAACAATATTTGCTACAAATATGTGCAATGTTCATTCTTAAAGCCAATCAAACCATACCATAAACTTGTTAATTTAGTGTGTATCATGAGTATTAGACATATTGTTTAGGCATTAGTTGAATGCTTCCTTATTAGCTAGTAAGTTATAACCTTGTTCACCTTGTGTTTATAGGTTGATTGCTCATGTGACTGGCAAACTCTACATTTTTGTTGATGTGATCCCTACACTATGCATTTCAATACATCTTAAAGAAAGTTCTATTGATGGTTAGCTATATGGGAATTCTTTGAGATGGAAGCAAATTTTAACTAGATGTACAAGGCTCCATCACACAGGTTGGTTGTCACCTTGTCATTAGACCATGAAGTATGAATCAATAGATTCATGCCTTCTTGAGTGATGAATATCCAAGACCAACTTCATAATATGAAGGTGCCCATCTTAATGCACATATTGTGGGTTTGGTGCTTTGCAAGCTCCCTTTTGCATTTAATGATTGGGCTAATGCCTTAAGGGCCTAAACTTGATAGATCTGGTGAGCTTTTTTCACATGACATCCATGTTGCTAGAGTAGAGTTTGTACTCATGCTACAAGGGAGGTTTCCATCTCAAGATATCACTCAGTGTGTCCAAGATTTATTAATTGTTGAGAGGGGTAACAAGAAAGAGAAAGTGAAGTCTTTTTTTTTGGGAAGAAGGTCATCTCTAGAAGGATTGTGAGAAGCTAATGGCTTTGAAAAGAATAAGGGAAAGAAGAGCAAGGTCCATTCTAACTCTTTATCATCACCAAATTCCAGCTTTGATTTCGATCACGCAACTTCAATTGTAGCTAGGAATTAATTTTCTATCCCTAGAGATGTGGTCATTGTTCTCACAAGTTCTTGGGCCAATGAGGGATTGTGAGAGGGTGGTAGTGGGGCTTGTCAGCCTCATCAAATGGTTGACCTTGAGAGATGCTTTGTACACACATCTATTACTTTGAAAATTCAAATCATGGATTTGGTTTAACTTTCATGACCATGATGGGAGGTTTGGATAGCAAGCAATGTTTTGCTCCTAGCTTTTTCTCACATGGGGGACACTTTGATGGTGTAGGTGGAGAGGAATCTATACTCATGATGCACTTTTATTGGGCATAGTGATGGGAATCAAGATCCAACTATTTCCACTTTTTGTAATTATGGTTAAGTATGATTGACATTGACATCAACCCTTCTCCTAGGGTGCATCTAGCATTTGGTTAGTGTTGAGTATACATGGTGCTTTAGTATCATTGTTATGATGTTAGATGCATAAAGCAAATCATTTAGCCTCTAGTAGGGAGCTTGATAGGGGCAAGTGGGTGGCTCAATTATGATATCTCTTATTGTCTCATCTCTCATCCTAAGGCTTCCACATAGGCTCCACTCCTCTCATTCTTGTTTCATTGCATCATCTTACATCCTTGGAGAGAGAGGAAGACTAGAGGTAGTATTGTTGGTCATCATTGTGTTGATACCTTGCCACAATTGTACTACATCTCTCTATTTTATCTCATGTATTCCAATGCTTCTATATTCTAAGTTATTGTTTTCATGTGTTCTTTCTTTTAGGTAGTGTTCATTCTTTCTCTTTCTCACACTCAATTGTTTGCATATTCTCATAAAAGTTTCTCTACCTTCCCAATATTCATGAGGTTCATTGCTTTGTCATCCTTGCATGATGAAGCATATACCCAAATGCAATAGTTGTAAGAAGATTGGATACCATGAAGAAGCATGCAGGTTATAAAAGAGAGATAAATTTCATGGAAGAAAATAACCAAGAAAAAAAGATGAAAGGATGCCTTTTTTGAAGACTAAAGACAAAGAGTCAAAGAGCATGCGCACCGACTAGAAGTAGCCATAGAATGCACCCAATGAGGGGGGACAATTAGTTTGTGTAAAATCATGTAATCAACTATTAATTACCTCTTACAATAGCTAAATAAGGCACCAAGGGGGGGTGTTGGAATATTTTTTGGAGTGATGTAAGAGTGGTGCCTTCTTTGTATGCAAATGTAATATAAACTAGTTCTTAGAGTGTGGAAAGATGAGGATGATGAGTTGGAAGGACAGGATCCAAGTTGGCAAGTCAAACTAGACTAGCTACAATGTACTTGATGTACCCATGTGCTTATTTAAAGAGGTAAGATAATGCAATGAGTAAGTGGTTTTATTTGCTTCTCAAATTTGTGGCTATCTTTACCTATGAACCCCCATTGGATCTGTATCTCTTTCATTCTAGAACTGGCGAGTCAAACAAAGGCATCATTCCATCTTCCAAGAGATTGTCAATGTGTGTAGACAGAACCGAAGGAAGCCTTAGGGTGGATAACCTTTGAGAAAAGGTTGACAGAATGCTTTGACTCTTGTTCAATCGCTAAATCAAGTTCAGTGCTGATGAGGTTTTGGATTCAAAACACCAAATTACTAATAGTTTCTAGCCACCACAAATGAAGTGAAAGGACACCCTTATTAGTCACTCTGTCAACATGAAGATACCTCTATGTAAGGTAGCTTAAAAGATATTGAACACTTGCAAAAAACACATAAAGTAGGTAGGCGGTGGATACACAACATAGGGGTGATATTGCTTTATTACAATGCATATCATCATGTGAAGGTGCATATATGATGAGCAGGACCCTATGCTATTGAATCCTAGATTGTCATTAAAGATGTGCATCAAAGGTATAAGGAGTTGGTATGATTTGTGGGATTATATGTAGCTAAGGTTTTATTTGCCAAATAGAGATTGAAATAGACACTAATTAGAGGATAAGCATAGGGAATAACTTTTGCACATGATGAATAGGAAGAAGGATGATTGGCCTTCATAATTTTGGTGCAAAGTAGTACATCCTCTTACGGCTCAAATGAGAAAGGTATTAGACTATGGGACTACAAAAAAAAAAACAATTCCAATGCTATAAGGGGTGACATACTTTTAAGATTGCTAAGTACCGGAAGAGTAAATTTCCAAAACAATGATGATGCTTAGAACCTAGAAAACGAGGATTTATAGGGTCTAGAAGAGCACCCCATCACACAGAGATAGAGGATCTTGATGAATAAGTTCCCTACTAGGGAGTGCATGACTAAATCAAGGAACATATTCCCCTTGTGTGCTCTATGCACCACGAAATAGAATAAACTTTCCACTTGTTTTGGAGCTTCTATCAAAGTAGAAGGCTATGGTCTAGTTTTAAAAAGTGGAGTGGAAGTTGTTAGATTCCATGGTGATATCTGAAGGGGGAAGCCCAAGTGAAAGCACAAGCCAATGGAAGCACTGGAGGTGTGAGCTATGGAGAATGGAGCAAGAGAACGAGAGAGAGAGAGAGAGAGAGAGAGAGAGAGAGAGAGAGAGACTCAAGATATGGGAACTCCAATAGTCACAATGTATGAATGGCCTTCCCTTATTCAAATATCATTGAAAGAATAAAGAATAAAGTGAAAGTGATGGTGGGTGCATGCCATCTGTAGTATATATGTGTGCCGATTCTGTTAGTGTAGTGAATATGCAAACAATTGGCTTTACTAACCTTCACATAAGGTAAAGGATAGCCAATAGGCTTAACATCATGTATATGAAATTGCTTAAGGACCTTCTAGATGTATTCCTTTTGTGACAAGTAAAGGAGTCCCTTAGAGCAATCATCCATGATATACATCCCAAGAATATGCAAGTCTTGTCCCATGTCTTTCATCTTATAGCTCTTCTTGAGCAAACTTTTCAAGTCATCCAACTCATCATGGGCGCCCCTAGTAATCAACATATCATCCACATAGAGTACCAAAATCGTAAGGCTACCATCATGGGCCTTCTTTGTTTAGCTTGTACACCCACTTGCATGGCAAAGCATGCTTTCCACTAGGCAAAGGAACTAAATTCCACATATGATTTCTTTGTAGTGAGCCATACTTTGATTGCATGGCTCTCTCCCAAGAGTGACTATCACCTCTTCTACACATAGCCTCATCATAGGTAAGAGGCTTACTAGCATTTGTTACCATAACATAATCCATAGAGGGAACAAATCAATTAGTTGACATCTATCTCTAGTAGACCTCCTCAAAATAGGTTGTGGAACCTGCACATCTTGTCTAGCTTCATGCTCCTCTTGAAATATCACCTTGCATACGTCAATGACCTACTCAAGCTGCTTATGCATTCTCCTCATCAAAAACAACATTATGGTTGTGGATAACCTTTCAAGCCTATGAATCCCATAGGCAATCTCATTTGCATCCCCACCATAACCAAGAAATATACATTTTATGGACTTAGGATCTAGCTTATTGCACTTGTCCTTGGGAACATGGAAAAAAACCTCACAACCAAAGATACCCAAATGAGCATATAAAGGAGGTTTTCCAAACCATACATTCTCTGCAACTTAATAGTCAAGAGTAGTGCATGGGCATCAATTAATCAAATGTATGGTAGTAGTAACTTCCTTAGCCTAAAAGTATTGGGGTAAGTCTATCTAGCTAAGCATATTATGAACTTACTCCTGAATCGTCCTATTCATGTGCTCAACCATATCATTCTAGGGTGGGGTGTATGAGGTAGTCAATTGATGCTTAATGTATTCAAGCTCAAAATCAATACTCCAACTTGAGTGCCAATGTCAAGGAGGAAGGCAAGCAACGCCTAGACTAATGGAGGATCCAAGAAAGTAGTGCACTACCACATATGTGTTGAAGAAGTAGCCTTAGCTGAAAATATGAGATTATCTAAAGCTAGAACAATGGAGTAGTTATCTACGATCTCAGAAGGAAGAGTTACCAACTATTACACTAATTTGCTAGTAGATGAGACCGATTGAGTAATATTGATCGGGGATGGAATTGCACATGTTTATGGATTTCAACAAGACTTAAGCAGGAGAAATGCTAGAATTTGTCAGCGTTCAAAGGAATGGCTTTGAAGTCTGAAAATGAAAGTGTATTACTAGTAGCAAGGCTAACAAAAGATGGAGATTGAATTGGATCCCTAGGAAATGGGAATTCCATTTCCAATACATTTGGAGCTCCCCCCTCCCCCCAAGGTTTCCCTTCTCCTTTGGCTTGCCTTGCATAAGGTGGTATGGACCCAAAAAGAAACCATCCCTCACATCTTCCTCAACCACCTAGTAACAAGACATATATTCACTGGCTCTAATTAACTATCCTCCCCTTTCAGCCCTATGGCACCTCCTAGAAAGAACTTCTACTAGGAGAGGCAAACGGGCTACCATCAATACTTTGGACATGCATTTGAGGGGTCATTATGTTTTTGATTTGGTTTACAAGAAATGAGTGCATGTTTAACAATAATAATATTATTATGCTACCCAGACTAATATGTGACTTTGATGTGCAAGTCCTCAAGAAAACAAGAGCAGTGGCAATAAGTAGGGCAAAAGAGCACATTTCCAAAAAGGAAAATGAGGATTTGCATATCAAGAAACATGCATAAATCTAGGTGCTGGTGCAAATCATTGGTGAGTGGTCCAAAGATAACAATGGGCCACCCACCCATTCCAACCAATTTGAACCAAGGAACCAGTCTACCTAGGATCCAAGAGATGAGGAAGAGTCAAGCACCTAAGCATGTACTAAGAAAATCTAGGCTAGAAGACTTATGAGGGGCTTGTCCCTATTCATGTTGTAAATATTCATACTTTTTTGCAGCAATATGCAACTTACCACTTTCTTGAAACATGGATAGTGAATTACCACAATGGATATATAACACATGAATATATAATGTTTGTTATTGTCAATGCAATGAGTAATGACACTATGACTATTTTGTAAAAAATAAAGACATATATGTAGTATCATCATGGGCACTATCAAGGTTGACGCTATCCTAATCACAATCACCATTGGTTAGCCTTAGAGCTTGTAGTGTCCCTCTTTGGACAAGCCAATTTATTGACTTGAATAAGGGGTTTGACACTATGGTGACAAGTAGTGAATGAGAGGGGGCACTATTGTCAAATTGATCACTTCAATTTGAAAGAACCTAACATCACTCCATTGACACAAATCATGGTTGATGCATTGCAAAACAAAGTTTCCACCATCCCCACAAAGCAAGGATAAAATCCCATCAAAATTAATACATGCAAGATCAACTTCCATGAGATGCAATCATACATCTTATCCACATTCCAGCCTTGTTGCTCCTCTCTAGTTGCCTCCCTCCTGTTGCTTTGTCAATTGTGCTAGGTAAATATGAGTGATGAGCCAAGTACATTACTATCATCTAGTGCTAGGTCATTAGTTCAAGCCACTTATCCTATAATCATACACTTAGCTCCATGGAATGTATCCTCCACATCCTTTCCCATATATCCAATCACCCAATGAAGGAGTGGGCACATCTACCCATTTCATCTCAATAACAAATGTCATCAAGCTCCTCTTCCACATCTTCAATTGAAGTGTAACAGTTTCTACCATCCAATGGAGTTTGTGCCAGTTGCTTAAGCGAGATCTCTTTCTTCCCTTTGCCTTGCTTGGCCTTCTATTATTTAGCTCAAGGGTTCATATTTCCTTTTTCTGGTAACCCCTTATCCTTTATATGCAATGGTCTTGTCCTTGTCTATTCACTACTTGCACATTTGAGACTTGCTCTTCCTTCTTAGCACTTGCACCAAAGATGCTAGCCACATAGCTTTCCTTTGCTACAAGATTACCAATTTTTTAGAACCTTGTTGTTTGATCTTGTTGAGAGTGGAAAAATATTGAATTTTTGATTGATTTTTGTTGATTTTGAGGTCTGAATGATTGATTTTTGATGGATTTAGAGTGATGTATGGTTGTTAGTGGAAGTGTTTGAGAGTGTTTTGGATGACATTGATTATGTTTTGGAAGTTCATGATGATTCTCAATAGAGACATGAAGCTCTGTAATGTTCTGATAGGTTCTGTTGAGGTTCTGATTGGTTTTGTATACCTTCTGTATAGCTTATGTTTTGTTCTGATTGTCTTTCATATGAAGCATGGATTGATGATTGATGAAGATTGAGATCTTTTGAAAGATTATTGAATATTTTTTGATAGTTTGGAATGGTTTGAGTATGAGTTATGAGGTTCTAATGACCTTCTGTAAACCTTTTGTAGAGCCTCTGTCTCTGCTCTATCTCTGTACTGTAACTATACTGTAGTTGCTCTGTCTCTGTATTGTACTGTTCTGTAGACCTTCTATAAGTGTTCTGTAGAATGTATGTGTGACTTTGGGAAAGTTTTCTAACTTTTGGAAAGGATGAATCTAAGTTCAAAAGAGCTAAAACTAATGGAAGAAGCCATTGCTGAAGGACTGAAGAAAAGACTACGTGACAGTGACAGTAGTGAGCTGTGAAGAGACAATGTAGTGGCTCTGGTGACTCTTCATATCAGACATACCTCTTGGGAGGTGCATCCACAACCTAAGAAGGATTATTGAGAGTTATTATGAGAGTATTGTAGTGAGGATATGATGTACTATTGATAGAGAGAGAGAGAGAGCCAAAGATAGCCAATTCTATCAAAATAATGTAACTGTATATGAGAGATTGAGAGAGAAAACTATGAAGACATTAAAGATGAATACTATGTGATTGATTTCCATTCAAAAGATGGTGTATTCTTCTATGTTCTTTGTTATATTGATGGATTATATGAAGAAGTTGAAGATTATGGTTGATTATATCAAATCCGTGGGAGATAGCTACTATGATGTTGCGTGAAGATTTGTTGTTTTCTTTGTTTTGATGGACAAAATTATGAAATAAAAGCTTGTTGATGTTACAAGATAGATTTTCTTGCAAGAGAATTCTCTTTTCCTTGGTGTTCCTCTTGGGACTCCATGTTTTTGGTGTGCAACCGGGGAAACTTGCCATCAACAAGCATCAGAAGAGGCCGAAAATGAAGGAAATGGCATTGCCAAGAAGAGGAGAATTCAATGGATGTTTGCAAAGTTCCTTCTTCCACTGAAGAGTTGGATATTCTCATTATCAAAGCCACTTTCCACAAGAAGTTCATCCCACAATGGCGGAAACATATCACCATCATGATGCATGCTCTATGTGGTGGGCTGTTTCCTCTTCCTGGTGAAGCAGCATAAAGTTGCTTCTTGGTGGCAAACTGTTTGGGAACAAACTGAAGAGCAAAAGCAGAGAGAATGACCACCCATGGAAGATTTGGCATTCATTGAGAAGTTTCCAGACATCATCAAGTGGGAAATTGTGAAGAAGCTTCAAGAGTCGTGGTCTGTGGAGACTCACGAAAACAAGAAGGAAAAGAGTTGGAATTTGTTCGTGGATGCTCAACAGCAAGATACATGGGATGCTTGGTGCACTGACAATCTTCTGTTTGTCCAATTAGCAACCCACTGAAAGTTGGTAGAGAGAGTATTTTTCACAATATACACTATTGAAACCCTCAGAATCTGGCATTATTATAATGACACAACAACGATATTAAGAAGAATGAGTTTTGATACTTTCAGAATGGAATATCTCCCCCTCTGTAGTGGTTTGAAAGCCAAATTTAGAGATGTTGAAAAGAAGGAAGTAGAGGATATGTTGGCCAGAGAATCCCCCAAAGTTTGAAGCCCTCTCTGATTCTATCCTGTTGAGTATAGACCAACTGGTTGGAGCCAACCCTCTGATGAATGACGCAATAAAGAGGCAAGCGTTAGAATGAGTCCAGAGGTACGTGAGAAGAGAGAAGGCAAAAATCAAAGCTGAGAACGATCTTGCAGCAGAAGCCTCCTTTGACGCCCTAAAAGCACTCTTTACAGAAGTCCCCATGGCGACTCAAGGTCCCCTTCCTAGTCAAATTCGTCCTGGAAATATTAATGACAGGCCAGCAAATGTAGTCACATTACCAGTTTTTAAGGGAGAGTACAATGAAGACCCTAATCTTCATGTAGCAGAATTCATGGTAGCATGTGTGGCTAACAATGCCAGAACCCCTGAGCATTGGTTAGCAATATTCCCCGCCACTTTCAAGGGCGCGGCATTTCAATGATATGAGAGACAAGCAACATGAACTTTTGGCACATGGGACTTGGCCTTCCTCACTAAATTCTGGCATGAAGATTTTGAAGAGCGGATGCGAGAGGAGTTCATGAACCTAAGTCAGTCCTCTGGAGAAAGAGTAGAAGCTTATGTCTTGCGAATGGAATCCATACTGAAGAGATGGACTAACCATCATTTGGATGAAGAAATCCAGAAAGGAGTGTTTCTCAGAGGCCTACAACCAAAAGTTCGCAAGTTCGTGGAATTGAGAAAGACCAGTCAATCTACAAGCTGCAGTGGAAGGTGCAAGATTGTATGACGAAGTTGAAGCAAGGCTGTCAATGACTCCAAGAAGAGGAGTCTTACCTCCTCCCATGCCAGGAATGGTATACCCACCAAATGCAGTCCCAGGGACAGTTCCCTACCCCTATCCCCAGATGCAAACAGTGCCGCAGTATAATGCACCGAATCCACTGTGGTCACCACAGACGACAGTGCCTCAAATGATGGTTCAACCACAACAGCAGTGGACTCAAACAATTCCTCCAATGGCGACTCAACAACAATGGAATCCTACCAACTGGAATCAACAACCCGAAGTCTCAATAGGAGCTTTGAATCAGAGCCAGAACAGGGGACCTTCTGGATCGACCCAACAGGTTTATGTAGTAATTACAGAAGCTTCCCAAAATCCCACTAAAAGCACTTCAGGAGGTGAAAATCTGAAGAACTACTTATCCAACTCACTTGCAAGTATCAAGAAAGAGCTTCTAGATGTGATTACAGAGCAACTACAGACACTGAAGGTGAATACCGCCAATATATCCACTCCTTCGGGAGCTGGAAGAGATGTGATGCGCTCTAATACATGGTGCAAAAAGTGTCATCAAGCAGGACATTTAGCCACTGAATGTACCCGAAAACCAACCATTCCTTGAGCCTTCTATTCCTACTATTTGTGGAAGAACCATACAGAGGATATTTGCTCTCTGAAAGAGATGCATTAACGAAGACAGAAGGATGAAAATGCAAGATTCAACTTGCTAGAATCCAAAATGACAACACAGGATATTGGACCAAAGCCTAGGGAGTTTGGTCCTAATTTTGGTCCAAGGAGGTTTCCCTCTCAAAGTTACAGAGGATGACAGTCTGGCGGTGGTCAGAGATCAGACGTGAAATGTTATAGGTGTGGAGAAAAGGATCATATCTCCCCGAATTGTCCAAATCCTAGACGATCTGTGGATTACAAGCCCTTATGCAACCAATGCAAAGGAGAAGGCCACACTGTAAAGGACTGTCCAAGCCCAGCCCCTGTAAAGGCCAATGGCACTGATAGCCAACAGAAGGTACAAGAGCCTGCCTCCAATTTGGTAGAGTTGGAAGTTGCCGCTGTTACACGCACCAAGAAGAAGGAACCAGTTGTTCAGAACGAAAATAATTCTCTTGCCAAGACTATGAAGTTCCACCTGCCAACAAAGGGACAGAGCAGTACAGAACAGAACAGTGCAGTACAGAGCACTGTAGTGCTACAAAGAGTTACAGAGACAATCCCAGAGACAGGACCAGAGGCCAGGAGATAGATGATACAGAAGCACCTCCAGAAACAGAAGAAGTGCCGATGCTACAATTATTAGAAGAAAAAGGAAAAATGAAAATGGGTGTAGCCCCATTCCCCAGTCGGCTGGAGAAGCCTATGGATCTTATCAAAGATTATGACTTGGTCGAAGACCTAGACACTTTTAAACCAAACTTAACATTCCAACAGTTGTTGATGCTGTCTCCTAGCTGTCGAAAAAAATTCAAAAGCATCTTGAGAAGAAGACGTGGACTAAGGATCGCTCCTTCAATAGCGACCAAGACCAAAATGGCCACATAGCCTGTAAAGGAAGTAGATGTGGCTAATGCCTTCCTAGATCCTGGAACCCCAGAGATTAGTGTATGGATAGAAGGATGCTTTATTTCAGATGCATTGATTGATGGAGGCTCATCAGTAAACATAATGACAGATGTGATAATGAAGGACTTAGGGTTGCAAAGAATTCAACCTACATAGTGGCTTATCAGATTGGTGGACCAAAGCAAAATTAAGCCGTTGGGCATCCTCCCATACGTAAAAACAACCCTTGCAGGAAGAGACTATTGGCTGACATATCTGGTGGTCAAACCAAATTCTTATGGGACCTCATACCCTCTGCTATTGGGAAGATCTTGGCTTTTTAAAGCAAGAGCTAGGATGGACTGGTTCAAAGGAACCCTAACCCTAGGCAGAGGACCCAACGAAGCGGTGTTAAGGCTGTATGGATCGCAAAAAGGCAATGGATCCACATCCATTGAAGTCATAACTGACTCCTCCAACGAGGTAACAGATGGTACATCAGGAGACGAAGAGGTTGTTAAGCATATATTTCCTAAGAAAACAGAGGCACAATCCCTAACAGTGGGCACTGTAAGCCAACTGCCAAGGGAAGCAAAATCCTTGTCCATGGGAGAATACCTCCTGCCTCAACTAGAATTAACTTCTGAAATCACCTCTGACAGTGAAATAGAAGCATGGATATACTGTTCTCCCTATTATATGACAGCCGCAGAGATAGAACAGAGGCAGAACAGATACAGAGCAGAGACTGACACAAAGATAGAGCAGAGATAGTACAGATACAGAGCAGAGGCAGAACAGAGACAGAGTGGATACAGAGACAGTCACAGAGACAGAGCCAGAGCCAGAGCCAAAGCCAGACAGAAGCAGAGTCAAAAGCTGTGATAGAAGCAGAAGCAGATGCAGAGGTAGAAGATCTATTCTTCTCCTATAGAGCCTCTACAGAAGCAAAGACAGAGCCTCTAGAGAAAGAGGAGGAAAATGATGAGGAAGAAAATGAAGCAAGTTATGAGAGTGTAGATGAAGAATTTCCTCTGATAGAGCGGATGATCTTGTTGATGTCCCTACAGAGACCTCAGAGGTGAAGATCTCAGGGTGCTGTATGGAATGACTATGGTTCCATTTGGATTGACCAATGGACCGCAAAGTATGCAGAAACTGTATAAGCAATGGATTAAAAGCATAAAAATTAAGTTTACCAGTGGCTCCTGTCACCCTGATCATTCAGTCCAGAGAAAAGATGATGATGATACCCCCTGTCAACAGAAGCCCAAGCCCTCAGAGCTAGGGCCCATAGAAGGTCCATGCTATGTGACATTCCTGGACGCATCCTCTGAAAATGAATCTTTAAGTCCAGAAGAAATTACCACTCACACAGAAGCAAACAAAGCTCTGATACCCTTCCAACAACCTCAACAAACAAATGAGTCATCTATTCAGAAGGAGGATACTTGTTCTAGTGGAACATCAGACGAGGATACTACTCTCTTGAAAGAGTCAGACCTCTATCCAGAGACAATCCGTGGGACATTTATCCGCGAAGTGGAAGGTGAAAGGCAAATAACATTCTTGGATACTGACGGTACTAAACGTCACCTGCAAGTGGGCCTCAATCTTCTAGAAGAAGAATTAGTGGTCCTGTGAGGCTTACTAAAGGGGAACTTAGATGTGTTTGCTTGGTCATACAAAGACCTAAAGGGGATTGATCCCACAGTATGTCAACATCATTTTGACCTAGAGCCTGATGGCAAACCTGTAAGGCAAAGACAAAGGCGAATGAATCCTAATTACTCTGCTCTGGTGAAGGCTGAATTATTGAATTTTCTTGAAGCAGAGTTCATTTATCCCGTGGCTAACAGTAAATGGGTTTCGCCCATTGTGGTAGTACCCAAGAGGAACGTGAAACTTCGAACATGTGTCGACTTTCGAAAGCTCAATTCGAAGACAAAGAAGGATGATTTCCCTATCCCTTTTACAGATCAACTATTGGACACAGTGGCGGGCCATCAGCTCTATTCCCTCTTGGATGGATTCAGCGGATATAACCAAGTCCAAATTGCAGAAGAGGACCAATCTAAAATAACCTTCACCACAGAATGGGGGACCTATGCCTATAGAGTGATGCCATTTGGGCTCTATAATGCTCTTGCCACCTTTCAACGAGTAATGATGGCTATCTTCCAAAATCATCTTCATGATTTCATTGAGGTGTATCTTGATGACTTTTGTGTCTATAGTTTGATCCATGAGCACTGGGGACACCTAGAGCAATGTTTTGACAGATGTCGAGAGTATGGGATTTCTCTCAACCCCGAAAAATGTGTCTTTGGCGTCTCATCAGGAGTGCTTTTGGGCCATATTGTCTCGGCACAAGGGATTGCAACAGACCCGATGAAGATTGAGAAGATTGCCAGCTTAATAGCACCGACAAACCTCAAGCAATTGAGAGGATTTCTTGGCCATGTGGGCTAGTACATAAGATTTATTGCACATTTTGCAACCAAGGCAGCCCCTCTGCACAAGCTTCTAAGGAAAGATGCGGATTTCCTTTGGACTGATGACTGTGAAGAAGCCTTTAATACCCTAAAATAGTGCCTTATCCAAGCACCTATCTTCCAACCTCATGACTGGACGAAGGAGTTCCATGTGCACACAAATGCATCAATTGAAGGGCTAGGTGTTGTTCTATGTCAAACGAGCCCCTCTAAATTAGATCAACCGATATATTATGCAAGCCAAAAGGTCACTGATAGGGAACAGAACTACATAGTGACAAAGCTTGAATGCTTAGCAATGGTGTTTGCATTGGAGAAGTTTCGACACTATCTACTGTCAACGCATTTCAAGTTCTGTGTGGATCATGAAGCCCTGTCATTCCTGATGAACAAAGGAGATGTTAAAGGACGACTAATGAGATGGTTGTTACTATTCCAAGAGTTCGATTTTGAAGTGGTCACTAAGCCTAGCCATTCCCATGTCCTAGCCGATCATCTATCCCGGATCCCTCAAACTGCAGAAGAGAAACAGGATGATCCAGACCTTCCTAATGCTTCCTTGTTTCTAGTTGAAATAGTTACTCCCTGGTATGCAAACATAGCCAACCTCCTGGAAACTCAACAGTATCCTCCTGGCATCTCAGGCCGTGAGAAGAAGAAGCTTCTGTTAGAATTAGCCCCCTACACTTTGCTAGGCAGTGCACTATACAAGAGAGGCAAAGATGAAGTGCTGCGGAGATGTGTTGCAGGGGATGAAATTGGCATAGTATTGAAAGCATGCCATGATGAACCAAGTGGTGGACACTTCGCAGGAGAAGCGACAGCTAGAAAGGCTCTATTAGCAGGATACTGGTGGCCGGCCCTCCACAAGGATGCATATGATTACTGCAAGAGATGTAATGCTTGTCACCGAATGGGGAAACCCACCAAAACAAGACATGCTTGCTTCATGAGATATTTAGAAACAACAATGTTATACTGAAATGGGTTACAATTGAAACAAAGACCAAGCACCACAAAAAGAATTTCTCTAAGAGACCTAGACAAAACGAAGCGCTCTCCTTTTTTGAAAAATCATTCTTATCTCCAAGCAAGACATTCATTGGTAAAGTAGAGCCAAGCTCCAATATATTTGGCATCTTTCCACCCATCATAACATGATGGGAAAAGACATCCTACCTTCCATTAGCAAGCCACAAAGGCCAAGTATAAGAACCCTAATTGTTTACAAGTACCACATGTAAATGGTTTTTGTGCCAACAAAAAAAGACAATGTCTCCAAGATGCCTAATAGAAACAAAGCCTCCTCTTCTTTGATTACCAAAACCTTCATTCTCGAGCAAAACATACAAAGGTGAAGCAGGGAATGATCCCACTGTCTCTGTTGGTAATCGCATGGGTGATGCGATAATCTTACCTCTCTCTTTAGCACCTGCATTGGAACAAAAATCACAATATAAGTATATGGAACAACTAGCAAAGACCATTTCATTCCAACAATAATAATACATGGTCAAACATTTGTGAACCATTCAGTAGGTACTGACAAACGTTGATGCAGTGCAAAACAACCCAAATCTTTGAACCCATACTTAAACCAATACCTCGGTATCTTATTAGTTTGAGAGCTTTGAAACCTCTTCTTATGGTCAACCTCATACATATGCACCTAAAAACATTGCGTGTATCCACAATGTACAACTTCAATAAAAACTAGGAGCTTGATATCAATATAAACATTATTATACAAATGCTCAATGACTCTTGCAATCATCCTTCTTATGATATCATCACTTGTTACTACGCACAGCATGCATTGTAGCTCCTTTTGATAGTTAGAAGCTAGGTAATAGTGCTACTCTAGGGTAGGCATCTACAAAATTTAAATAAATAGTGAAATACAAAAAATAATTCACTTCCAAAAGAGTATATGCTAACCAAATATAACTACAAGGATTTGAGCTGGTAGCGACGGCAGGTATCGGCGTCGCGACGGTTCACAGGGAAAAAAACGAGCCGAAATCGAGCACGGCTTTATTTCGCGTTTTCACGTTTTGTGTTTTGAGAGCGAGAGCGAGGGAGAGAGCGACCGTCATGAGAGAAGGAGAGGAAGACGACTTTCCGCCGCCACCGCCGCCGCCGTTGTTCGCGAAGGAGAGGAGAAGCCTTCATCGCAAAGAGGAGCCGCCGCACACTCGCCATATCTCATCGGTGAGTCTCCCTCTCTCTTTCTTTTGCTTGTTTAAGGTTTAAATCACTTTCTCTTTTGCTTGTTTAGGAGAGGAAATGAGAGAGAAATAGAGGGAGAGGGAGAGAGAGGGAGAGAAAGAGAAAGAGAGGGAGAGGGAGAGGAAGGGGGAGGAAATGAGAGAGGGAGAGAAAGAGAAAGAGAGGGAGAGGGAGAGGGAGAGGGAGGGAGAGTGCATTCTCTCTCTCCCTCTCCCTTTTGCTTGTTTAAGGTTTAAATCACTTTCTCTTTTGCTTGTTTAGGAGAGGAAATAAGAGAGAGAGAGGGAGAGGGAGAGAGAGGGAGAGGGAGGGAGAGTGCATTCTCTCTCTCCCTCTCCCTTTTGCTTATTTAAGGTTTAAATCACTTTCTTTTTTGCTTGTTTAGGAGAGTAAATGAGAGAGAAAGAGAGGGAAGGGAGAGGGAGAGAGGGAGAGAAAGAGAAAGAGAAAGAGAAAGAGAGGGAGAGGGAGAGGGAGAGGGAGAGAAAGAGAAAGAGAGGGAGAGGGAGAGGGAGGGAGAGTGCATTCTCTCTCTCCCTCTCCCTTTTGCTTGTTTAATGTTTAAATCACTTTCTTTTTTGCTTGTTTAGGAGAGAAAATGAGAGAGAAAGAGAGAAAGAGAGGGAGAGGGAGAGGGAGAGGGAGAGAGAGGGAGAGAAAGAGAAAGAGAGGGAGAGGGAGAGGGAGAGGGAGGGGGAGGAAATGAGAGAGGGAGAGGGAGAGGGAGGGAGAGTGCATTCTCTCTCTCCCTCTCCCTTTTGCTTTTGGAGAGTATTAGGATATATTGTGAGAGGGAGAGGAAATGCGAGAGAAAGAGAGGGAAAGGGAAAGAGAGGGAGAGAAAGAGAAAGATAACATATATTGGAACGATAACATATCCATGATTATGGTAATGGTATGCACTTTGCTTTTTTTATGGGTACCATTATATCGACTCCTTAAGAGGGCTAAAAATTAGTCATACACTTTATAAAGTCTAATTAGGAGATTTAAGATGCACGATAATAGACTTATCGATAATGGTATGCAATGTGCTTTGCCATGGGCCACGTACATTGGTGACTCTTTAAGATGGCTTAAAATTGGTCATATCCTTCATAATGTCCAAGTAGGGGATCTAATTGTGATATGCATAATTCATTGTTTTTGTATTAACTTTATAGGCATAACAAATTAGAAATCATGTCAACTAGTCAATGGAAGGACTAAAAGAAAACGATACCCTAGCTAATGGTCATTATGGTACTTCATCAAAATGAACCCAAAAGTATTGCTATAGAAGAAGAATCCCTTAAATTGAGCATAATATATTTTTTTCAAATGTTATGACTATGAGTAGAATTAATTGAAACAAATTTTATTACTATAGTTGATAAATTTCATAGATGGCATTAATTTTAATACATGGACCTAGGACAAAAAAACCACATTTCTAAGATGCTTTTTGTTGAGACTGATTTATTATTAAACTAAGAGATCCTCAATGATGCTCATAAATGGATTACTTATACTCAAAGCCCTCTAGTGCAGTTGTATAAGTAATCCTAGTAGAGTCCCTCTAAGATACTCAAAGTACATAACCTAGAGACCGTAGCTAGGTATATAAGGTATAATGGTTGTACAAGAAGACGCCTCAATAATTGACTTATCACCATTAAATCCCAAAGAAGAATCGTGTTCCATCCCCTTCAACTCTATATTCACCTCGTGAAGAACTTCATTAATCATAGCATCCTTGTCACCAATCTTTTTGTTGCAATGATGAAGTAACATATTCATCACTTTTCCTTTTAGCATCTAAGGCATTATCCAATTTTTTAGTCAAGTCCAAACATTTAGTCTTCGACTCATGAACCTTATGAACCAATGCTTCTTCTTTTTTACAATAACGAATAATTATCTACCAGGATAAACAAATCCTTGAGCATGGTATATGGCCGAGATATAACATCAATAAATCTCTCAACTACTATGTCCAATGCATTCTTTACATCAATCAGTAAAGCATTTCTTATATCTTGAAGTTTAGATTTCAACACCATGGATGCATCAATATCAACCTCAATGTTTAACAAAATTTGCTTCTCAAGCTCTTACAGAGGCTAAAACCTCTCAAGCAAGAGCTTATGGTCAACTTGCAACTTGACATACATCTCCATAAAGCTATCCATTTGAGCCTCGTTTGTTGTAATGTAGATAAGATGGAAAACGAAGAAGGTCTTAGTGTTCAAGATCGCGAGGCGTATCTTAATCAGCGTGTCCCATGTCCTTGCTCTCAATGCAAGTTGGCAATTAGACGAAAACGCCGATTGCCTATAGAACACGTACGATGATTTGGCAAGTTTCAATCTGAGATCATTGATCAGGCGATTGCGGATTTTCAGCAAACGGTAATTTGAAGTTAATATTAATCATGCATTGTACTCGCAAGCTAATTGAAAGCCATACACAATAAGATTGGGTCTTGTTGGCAAATTTTCTATCCAGGGAGGTGATGTCTCGTCCCAAGGGGGAGTGCATCCTTTGCGGCCAATTAGAAGAGTTCGTGGGCGTGCGATGGATGGAGTGCAGGAGCCAATCCACCACTCGCAAGGCCAATCTATACCGTCAATGCCAGAGGAGACAGACAACCTTCCAGACCTACCTACAATCTTGGAGCTTGAGATGGAGGCAATGATCGATGCATTGATTCCCATGGATGTCGAGACATCTGATCCGCTTAGAGAGGAAGCATCCATACCATTATATGATGGGTGCCGAGTATCTCGGTTGAAGACATTGCTTGCACTCTTAAGTGTGCAAGAAAAATATAGATGGAGCGATACGAGTGTGACCGAGTTATTCAGGTACCTTGCACATAGGCTTCATTGATTTTATTTTTTTGACACTATTATTACAAACATTTTTGTTTTTTCAAGGTGTTTTATGATTTTTTTCAGGTTATTGAAATATTATATATTACTACCTGCAAATATCATGCCTGAGTCTCGTGATGATGAACGACATGTTTTACAGAAGCTTGGCATGGACTACAATAACATCCATGCATGTATCAATGATTGCATACTGTTTCGAGAAGAATACGAGACTATGGAGACATGTCCAAAGTGTGGTGCTCATAGGTATCGACAGGACTTGCAAGGGCAAACCATCCCTCAAAAAGTTCCCAGACACTTTCCGCTCATCCCCCGCATAAACCACATGTTTCGTACGTCCGACATGGCAAGCTTGACAATGTGGCATGTGCAGAATAGGTCCATGGATGGAGTTCAATAAATATCAGGGGATTCGCGCGCATGGAACCACATTGACTCTACCTTCCCAGGCTTTACGCGAGAGCCAAGGAATCTTCGGCTCGGTCTCGCAACGGATGGTGTGAACCCATTCGATCTGCGCTCAACTTCTTACAGTGTGTGGCCTATAATCCTTGTCAACTACAACATCCCTCCATGGCTTTCTACGAAGAAAGGACATCTCATCCTTAGCTTGCTCGTCCCAGGCCGCTACAAAGTAAAAAATATGGACGTGTATCTTCGTCCATTAGTCGATGAGCTTAAGATTTTGTGGGAGGAGGGGGTCACTGTGCAAGATATGAGGAGGCGCGATGGTCGGGGTGCCATTCTCATGTGGACGATGCATGACTTTTCGGGATTGGGAGAGTGCTCAGGTGAGCAGGCCTCCGTTCTCGCTGGTAATATCTATATTTATCTCATTCAATCAAGTATTCACTAGGTCATGGTGTCCTTACAAGTCTGGTTACCTCAGGTTATCATGCATGTCCATTGTGTGGGCCACAGTTAGACTCCCGAAGGTCACGAACCATAAAGAAGATGGTATATCAAGGACACGCTGCTTTCTTGCCAAAGGATCATGAACTCAGGGAAGGTTTCCTTGGGCGACCTCCAACACGTATGAATGCCGCAAGCTGGTACTAGCTGAAAATGGTCAACCCGGAATCACATCCAAATAGAATGCGACGGTTCTCAGTTTTCTACGAGTTGCCATATTGGACCCACTTACAAGTCATCCCATGCATATTTTCAAGAATGTGGGCAGCTTGCTATGGGACCACATCACAGGAAAGAGATATACTATAAGGGCACGAATGGATTTGAAGAAGGTAGGTAAGATGGAGGCGCTTTGGCCGCAATCGAGTGCTTATGGTCACGTGCAGCTTCCTCGCACTCCTTGGGTTTTGTCCACTAAAGAAGAGCGCATTGTGAAGCAAGTAATCAAGTCTATCCGCACTCCGACGGATATAATGCGTTCTCTCAGGCCCGCATTTTCTAAAGATGACCAATTATCGGGGCTAAAATCCCATGATTGGCATAAGATATGTCAGGTTTGTGCTACGAATGGATTGTAATTAGCATGGGCATTCTGCAATTTGAAAAGTGGCCATTATTCATAATGCTTTCTCATTTGTGGCAGTTTGTCCTACCGATCGTGATCGCAGGATGCCTTACTCCAGAAATTCGCGGGGCCATTTACAAGTTGTCGACTTTGGTGCAATGGATCTCACAGAAAGAGATTAAGACGTCCTCTATTGAATCCATGAGGCGGGGAGCAGTGGAGACGGTCTGTCTTTTTGAGAAATACCTGCCCACTAGCATGCTCACAATACAAATCCAGCTTCTTGTGCATCTTGTGGACGAAGTGGAGATTGTTGGACCTGTCCATACGCGATGGATGTTCTTCCTGGAGTGCTTCATGAAAACCCTGAAAGGCTTTGTGCGACAACAAGCTCGGCCAGAAGGTAGCATGGCCAAAGGTTGGTTGGTGTCAGAGGCGTTAGTGCATATTTCACAATGGCTACCAACGGTGGAACCAGACAATGAAATGCTATGGACACTGAAGGACGATGATAGACTGACTGGAGATGTGGTGGTTGGAAATGGGGTAGAAAAAAAAATGGATGCCTCAATGGAAGAGAAGGTGAATCGCTTTTGTATGTTGCACCATGCCTCCATGGAGACGTGGCTCGCCAAGTACCAGATTGCAAGGCAAGATCGAGAGGAAGCGCGAGCTGAATTCTGACGTAGTATGCGTCATCGACTAATTCGATATCCCGAAGGCATGGAGGAGATACCGCGGTTTATGTCAACACGATGGTTGCATGAAGCCTTGATCGCAGCATCCAGCGAAGGGACAGAGGTCTCAATGGAGGAGTGGGAATTCTCAAGGGGATGTAATCCAAAGGTGATGAGGGGTTTAGAATCTGTCGTATCTAAATTTTATATGCGACATCTAATTTGAGTGTTTCAATGTACAGTACAAAATATATAGTGCAACGTGGTCGCACGGACGGCATTTTTGCGTGGAGCGTATTGACAAAATGCGCTCCACAATGGACTGTGGTGTCATGGCAAGGTTCGAGCAAGAGAGCCGACGACGAGCAACGGATCCAAACACGGTTGTGGATAAGATGGAGTATTTTGGGAACTTGCAAAATATTATTACGGTGGATTACCGTAGCTTCTCCATGATACTATTTGATGTGCAGTGGTTCAAAGTGGTACTTGGAGGAGCTGGAGCAACAGTTCGAGGAGGTCCATCGAGATTTCTCGAAATAGATTCCGAAAAAAAATGGACGAATTTGCATGACACCTTTGTGTTGCCGGCCCACTGTGAACAGGTGCATGGAGTCATTTTCTTGCTAATTGTAATACGACATGGTTTATGTCACAATGGTTTGAACTTGCTTTGTACGTGTTTGTGAACAGGTAATCTTCTATTCAAACCCTCGACAACCTCGATGGTGGTATATTATACATTCAACTCCCGGAAGTGCGAGAGTATATGATCAAAGCGATGTTCCGAGCATAGTTGAAGATAATATGCAAATAGAGGGGTCGATATTACAAGGGGTGGAGGCCGTCGAAAGCTTGAAGCCAGCATCGGCTAACAATGATGGAAATACAGAAGTCCAAGAATTTTTTGAGAACGAGGTGGACTCATTCTTTTGTGGTGACATGTCTATCGACCTTCTAGTGTATGCGGAGTTGTGTCAGGAGATTAACATGGGACCATATGATACTTCATAGTTGGAGCATCCACTTACTCAATTCGTTGACCAATCTCTTATAAAGGTATATAAGATATGCATTTTAAGAGGGATTTTTTTAAAATGATTTATATTACTGTGCTTTATATAATCTAAATTGATTATTCTAACACCATTTTTTATCTGTGTAGGTGAGATTTTCAGGATGAGTCGAGGGATGAGCGATGAGGAGTTGCAAGACATCTTCGCATGCATGTCTCCAAACCAGCTCGTGAGATTCAGAGAGATAGCAGACCAGGAGCTGTCTCATTCTTTGTTAGGGCGCTCTACTAGATCTGCTTCAGCGCGATTGGATGCTTCGGCTTCAAGCAGACGATCTCGATGCTCACGACTTGGGCCAGAGGGAGGGACTGCATCGGGATCAGGGGGATGCTGTTGTGGAGACACGGATGTGGTGTCTCCGTCTCATTGTTCAGCTAGAGCTGCATCACCTCCAGGATTTGTCACACCTGTGGGGACGTCTACTCTAGTTACTCCGGCTTTTGCGCAGCTGTCAAGGTGGCACCCCTTTGGGTGCTACTCCGAGAGAGGTTACCCCCGTCGGTACACCGGATGTAGAGGGGTCTCCTGGATATGCCCAGGAGCGTGGACGCAAATGGGAGAGGACCCATCTTAGGCAGACTCCTAGGGGTTATGGATATCTGGTCGATAGTAGGTCAGGAGCCATCATCATGAATGATGAGGGGAGAAGGGTGATGGCTCGCATGAGAGAGTTGTGCCAACAAGTTTTTCGGCACAACGTCCTGGATTATTGGAAGAACATACCGGAGGGGAGCAAGGACTACATAGTAGCATCCTTGCACGAGGAGTTTCCGGTGCCAGCAGCCGCAGTAGATAGATTCTCTACGGGCTGGATGATGGATTGCATGCGTGCATACATGTCACATAGATGATCTAACGCACGCAAGGCAATCAAGAGTGGGGCTGCAAAGCCCGAGTGGTTAGATGCAGACGACTGGTGCCGATTGAGGAAGGAGGCTACAGATTCTCCAGGACGTTGGAGTCAACAGTGCGAGGCGGTGAGGACACGACTCGAGGCCAGAGTGGTCCATCATCTTGGGAGTGACAGCCACAGGATATATTTGGAGGACTTTGTAAGTTTTTCTTTTGTTTTGCTTATTTGTTATTTTGAAATATTCTTTGTACTGACAATCATGTTTCTAATAGTTAGCATTTTGTTTTCTTTGCAGCACTCCATTACAAATCGCGATTCGCAAGGCCTTGAGACTCGATATGCGGAGAGGCACGGTCTCAATGCATTGATCGACCGATTGTATAGACGCGGCGACCCTGTAAGTCACTCATCTTTCTTGTCCATAGTTACCATGAGATATTTGAATGCATTATTGTATGGTGGATTGATGTGTTGTTTCTTTTTCTGCAGAATCCGTTCGATGCTCCTTTGCGGCGGGACGAGCTTTCGGGGGACGAGGATTTGTAGCTCGCCCTTGGATTTATTTTTTAGTCGCCTGATCTATGTAGACATTTTCTATGTATTAGTGATATCCTGTCATGATTGTACCAATCGCTTTTTATGCGATCATGTATTTATTTCATGTATCAGTTTTATGATTTCAGTATACATTCTTTTTGTTTGCAAGCACTTTGTATACAGTAGTGCAGAAACTATTTTGTATGGCTCTCATACAGCACACAATGCTATATGTGGCAGGGCAGCTTACTGCCATGCCACAAATTTTTTTTTATCCTCCCTGTTACCGTTGCTATTAGCGTCGCAAATTTACTGCTCACGTCGCAAACTTACTGGTTGCGTCGCTATTGGCGTTGCTATTAGCGTCGCAAATAGCGATGCCAATAGCGACGTTTCTATGGCGTCGTTAAT
Organism: Lygodium microphyllum; assembly: GCF_053477565.2. NCBI lineage: Eukaryota > Viridiplantae > Streptophyta > Polypodiopsida > Schizaeales > Lygodiaceae > Lygodium > Lygodium microphyllum. Next base: position 78,110,076 of record NC_141160.1, read on the forward strand.
AACGACGCTTTTTGCGACGACGAGGGCAAATTTTGTTGTTTGTATTTTCATCGCTTTAAATGTCGGTATAAGGTCTATATCTTGTAGTGTATGGTATGAAGAGCAATTCACATACATGTCAAATCCGTGTCCCTACATGGTCATCAATAAGTACATCTCTACAAAGAAAGCAATACATATTATTGCACCTTTCAAAGTGCATCCTTATATACAATATTTGTGGTTATATCTCCATCCTTTTCACCCAATAGGAGTTTCACACCATGCGAAGATTTTACCCTTGAAAATGTAGCATACAACTAACCATGTGTAAATAATGGTGCCTTTAGATAAAGCCCAACAATGGACAAAGTCTATCCCTGTGACTTGATGATTGTCATAGTGGCCTCCGTTTCATACTAAATGGCTATAGTGTAGCATTGGAAATAAAAGTAATCAAGGGAATAAAATTGCCTATTGAAAGCCCTACATATCAACCACGTACCATTACATATACCCCTTCCTAGGTTTAGGTTTCTAATAAGAATAATAGGTGTATTTATCTTCAGCAACAATAAATAAGGAGGAAATCCAACCCCAAGTATTTTAATACTTAACAAAGTACAAAAATGAGTTATCTATCACTGTAATCGAATCTGCACTATAATGCCGTCTAACCTTCCTTGGCATCAGTTGCAATGCACGATCATTCAAAGTAACCACCTTTGTATTCTGCGAGGCAAGTATAGCCCACTCACTAAAATACATTGTGTAGTCATCCACATTGGACATGTCATTGTAGACACCCAATCAAGGTTTTGATAGACTGCCCTTTCAACACATTCCAGGTGGAACACATAACTTATCATAATTTTTGGTAATATCCACTCAATCCCCTATTCCTTGAATCCAACAAATGAACCCATTGTTTGCTACACTAGCAGTTGTTAACACTCATATATTCTTAGATAGCCTTAGTACCCTTATATAATGCCACAAATTAGAGTAACACAATGTAACATTAACAATATCCTCATATGTTCCCTTTACCACAGCTAGTAAGAATTGCCTAAAATCCTCTCTAAATAAAACAACATTTCCACCAAATGGCTTATCACAACTCACAACATCTCTCAAAGTTCTATCAATTGCTTCAAAGGCATATTGATGGGTCATAGGAGCCTCATCCCACAAAATAAGGCTCGATTGTCTCAATAACTGTGCAAGGTTACTTTGAATAAGAATGTTACAGGTGGATCAATTATTTAATTCTACCAAGATTTTAAACCATGAGTGAGATGTACGACCACCTGGTACAACCAAGGCAGCAAGGCCACATAATGTTGTTGCCAGTGCTATATCCCGCCAGTGTGCACACCTTTGTAAGCAAACATTTATACAGAAAAGTCTTCCCATATCCACTAAGACCATCCAAAAAGAATATATTCCCAGTATTTGCATCAACATCTATAACTACACTAAAGGCAATTCTTTGTCCCTCATTCAACATTCTCTCCATGGATTCAAAAACCCTACGTTCTTTCGATGTGTTGTATGCATATTTGTTTTGCAAAAGGGGGTTAGCATACAGTTGAAAGTTTGGTTGATGAGGTTCAAGAAACCCATCAAAATCAGAGATTCTTTGCCCTATATGGTGTAAAAGGTCTTGCAAATTAAACAAAGCCATGTTAGATACCTCATGCTGTAAAACACCAAGAGAGGCATGCAGTGTTTTAGCTACAATCTATACATGATATCCTCTACCATTGGTACAAAAAATGTTTCCCATAGATGGCTAGGCCAAGCTAGCTCACAAAAGACCATAATTCCAACAAACAAAGTATGGAGTTGAGCACTGGTTTGCACAGAGGTATCTTCTTCCAAGCATACAACATACTCATCATCAATCTCCAACATATCCCTTGCAATGCAAGCATCCCTAAAAGTATCATAAATCACATTATCAACAGTATACAGATCTTTAAAAAAAGTACACCCCCAACACTCTATTAAAAGCATTTGCAAATAGTAGAGCTCACCATAGGTAGGCGCCACAAAGTACATCCAACCTCTATATTCCCACGCTTCCTCTTAGTCCACATCTTATGTTGTGCATTCCACACCCAATACACCGAAAAGTCCTGATAGCAAATATTCCTAGCCTCTGGATGAATGTGATTGCACACAAACAATTTAGTAAGAGTAGTTTTCTGGAGGTCTTCATTATGCATAACATCTTGTATACTATCTGTATCTCCAAATGCCACATAATTTTCACTAGGAAGTGCACCTGTAAATGCTATATATCAGGCTTTTCATCATACAATGTGTAATCATAAATCTGCCAACATGCCTCAGAGGCAAAAACATATCGTGCATCCAAATAACTTTAAATCTCATCCACCTCATGAACATTACCATCATTCCATGCTGAATCAACCTTGATAGAAAATCTAACGATTGCACGATCATGCCCCTTGTACACATACTTATACAAACACTTAATAGCCGCTACCATTGAGCACACCTCCATATTTATGTGTGAATTGTATTTCTTACTCAAGTAAGGATTATATGGAATAACCCATTGATTATCAATAACATTACCATTTATGATCACAGAGTTTCCATCATCTTGTCTTGATAGATGGGATATAGCTAGAACTATCAACCATTGTCATGCCCAGTAATTTTTGCAGCAGGTAGTCTTTAGTACATCTACCATTTTCCATGCAAGGACTCTTGGGATTCAATCATACACAAGGGCCATGAATGTTGCATTCTAAAATTGTCTCAAATAAGGCTGGAAACTTAACTCTATCCAACAACTCAACACAAACCAGTCTATCATAATGACATGCTTTAGAAGGCTTTAAAATTTGCTCTAAATTTAGCAAAGTATGAGAATGTGGTAACCCCCTCTTGTGGAATTCAATCACAGTAACATAGCCCGCAACATTATAAGCACTTTGTCCAGGCAACAAAGCATTAATTGTCTCCAACCATTTTGGATTTCATGTCATTGTTATAAAAAGGTTAGGTTTTTCCTTGAATTACACTATCGACATGGCATCCTGATATAATTGATACATGTGCCTTGGCCCACCCATGAATGATGATGGTAAAACTATCCTCTTGCCAACAAAGGCACCAACAATTTGCATTGGCCCATTATTGTTTGCCCCCACCATGTCTGCTAGGCCTTTATAGGCCTCCGATAGCAACATTGACTAATCCTGGCAACACCAAGTTAACCTGCACTACTCTATACTACAATAAGCATCAACAAGAAATTGTTGCAATAGTTGACCACCACAAAATATGCACACCTCAATATCTTTATGCACCTGAAGACGGAATGCATAAAATTGCATTTGGGTAACACAATTTTTATTAGACAATTCATATACATTAATAGGAACACTGAGATTACTATAGGGAACCTTTACATGCCAACCATTGTCTCCCATAGGAAAAAGGAGGGCATATAGCATTGGTATATATGCTCTACGCAAGTTTGAAATAGCAACACATTGACTACCTTGAGTGTAAACATGAATATCTCGATGATCAAGAGTATTCTTGTCACTCTGCCTTGGCATGATAGTTTGAATCTCAGTTGCTGTAGAAGTAGAGTATTGTTTGCTAATTCTTTGAATACCAAAAATACTCATTCTTAGTTCTTGCATATGATTATTTTGCAATTTCATACCCACAAACTTAAAAGCCAATGCATATATGTTGTGTCGATGCATCATACACTGAAGCTCCCCTAGCAAATTTGGTAATAAATCATGCATAATCCCCAACCAATTAAACAACTTGTGCTCAATATCATAAACATGGAGTTATGCAAATATTGGCCTTTCTCGATATTGCACATCAGGAAAGCAAAGGACCTGTACGGTGATAAAAAGAGCCATGCACTCTAAAGATGTAACCATTCTCAACAACAGGCAGCTCGTCAACATTAGCTCCGAGTGATACAAATGCAAGGGCACTATTGTATGCTTGTGTGTTATTTTTAAATATCCTACTCTAAGGGTGCATACATGCAACAAATTGTGCAATGGCTATGGTGGACATTGCAATGGTGGCAACATTACTTTTCCATTTCAACAGCAATGCTTTCTAAACAAAATCAACCCTTGCTCCCAAGTCTCACATCTTCATAACTTAGCTAACACCTCTCACATATTTTAGAAAGACTCCCCATGGAATGCACATTTGACTCTTGAAATAGCAATATCATTGTTGTTGGATTAACATCCATTGTAGGCAAAGCATGTAAAATGAAGCACAATTCACCATTTTGGGGATAAAAAATAGCAATATTATCAACACGTGACTCATTAACTATGGAATTTTCTACATTGTGGTGATTCCCAGCATCACAACCATTTGTTGATGTTAAAATGTTAGGCACAACATGATCAATATGCATCATAGTCAAATCTATATCAACATGTTGTTCAAGTGGCTCATTATCTCCATTTGCAATTTCAACATGGTGAGACACACTTTCACAAAGCACTCCATTATAATTTTCCCCATTTTGGTAGTTAGACATCGAAACATTATTAACATGTGGCTCGATAATCACATGATTAAGACCATTGCAACCGCCTGTTGATGGCAAAGCATTTATCAAATCCACACCAAATTGTCATCGTGCTACTTCATTATTGCCACTTGCAATCTCCGCGTGAAAATGCATACTCTAAACATTATCCATCCTTTGGTGACATCCCCTAATGGTTCTATCATGACTTGAAATCCCTCTCTAGGAGTTAAATATCAGAACACTATTAACACGCGACTCACTAATCTCATGATTCTCTACATCCATGTGATGTTAGGCACTACAACCAACCGATGATGGCAAAGCATTAGCAAAGTCTATACCAAGCTGTCGTTGGCCTAGTTCATGATGACCACTTGAAATCTCTTGATGAAAAAGTAGGTTTTCAACATCCCTATGAATGGGTCTTCTATGATCTAAAATCCCTTTTCAAGCCCTGAGCCTAGCAATCTACCGTTGCTCATACCTTGTGGAGGTAAGCACACCCCTACAAACGCACAACACATAGTCATTGCCAGTTGCTCAATGCAAACATCCCATATTGATTGGTTGGCCATAGAATCTGTTATCAACACATTCCATCAAAGGCATGGCTCAACATATATGTACAAACACATTAAACATTAAATATTAAATATCAAGATGCGTAATACCAAGTCAATATATTTGAGTCAATACTTGTAGCCCAATCAATATATCTGACTACAAAGATGTTGAGCTCACCCATGAGAGAGAGAGAGAGAGAGAGAGAGAGAGAGAGAGTGAGTGTGTGTGTGTGTGTGTTTTTGTGAGATGGAGAATTTAGTTATAAGCATATGCACAATTGATCCGTTCGAACAAACAAAGAAAACAAAGTAAATATGAAACCACATAAATGGTTATCAACACAGGCTCATGGTCATCTCCATGCCCCTAGAACGATGCCCACATATCATTCACCAATAGATTCCTTAACCTGCTTGTCTCAGAAATAATTGCCGAAATTGTCCTTACTTCACCACCCAAATTAATCAATACTTGTTGAAGAACACTTTGTGTGTGCTTTGTCTCACACACAACACCATACAAACCTTTAGCATGTTCTTATAACTCCATTGAGTACATGGCAAGTGCATGATCAACACGCGTGTATAAACCCGTCTACATTTCCATCAACTCATTCATCTTAGCCTCAAGGTTTTTAAAGTCCAAGGAACTTGAAGTAGTCCTCACATTTCTCCAAATCTGTGCAGTTCTTGTACATTTAGCAACATTTTGTGTGTTCATTCTATTAGAGCTCATACATTGGTTGCAATGAACTATATAAATGATCATCTCCAAAAATATATATAGCACTTTGATGCAAGCACAATTAAAGCAACTATCTTCTAGACCCATGCAAATGGCTCCAAGCTGGCAAGCATTGAAGAGATGATGTTGTCACTGTTTTGTTTAATTCTAGTGAATCCACTACATTCGATGAAGTTGAAGTACTACGTCAAGAATATCTCCCATGGCTTCTCTTTGTTCCATGACCACACCAAATTTTAAAGAGAATATAAAAGTCACAACAAATAAATCTCAAAGATATTCAATACATAAGTGAGAGACACATTCGCAACTGCAAACGCTAAATGCATGAAAGAATGCATGTATGGCTATGCATGGCACTCACTAAAATCCAACCAAGCATTGGCTAAAGGCCCTACCAATGGATGTTCATTCATCTACATCTGCACATTCTTGAGAGAAAAGAACATGTCCTACACATGAAGGTGTTCCGAGTCTCAAAATACCTATTGGTGCTAGTCCCACGGGACTATATTTTGAGATGACTTACTTACCAACTCACAATAATGAAAACAAAACCTACTAACCTAACTACCCAATCAACCAACACACACACACAGAGAGAGAGAGAGAGAGAGAGAGAGAGAGAGAGAGAGAGAAGAAGAAGAAGAAAAAGAAGAAGAAGAATGAAAACACCAAGAAGAATGAGAGAGAGAGGGAGAGAGAGAGAGAGACGAAGAAGAAGAAGAATGAAAACACCAAGAAGAATGAGAGAGAGAGAGAGAGAGAGAGAGAGAGAGAGAGAGAGAGAGAGAGAGATGTACCCTAATTGCAAAACCAAACTATTCAAAGCATCCCAACATGTCTAAGCTTCAACCATTCTATGTATCTAATCTAATCTAAGTTATGAAAGCACTTTAGTACAATTATATAGTAATCAAGAGAGAGAGACAGAGAGAAAGAGGGACTATTAAAATGGCTTAAAAATAGTTTTATAATTTGCAAGAGATAAACAATGTATTTCAAATTGGAGATTTACATCAAACAACTCATTTAAGAAGTCTTATAGGGATTACATATACCAAGCAAACCATGGTAAAGAAGCATGGATTAACATTGCCAAAAACCTATTATGATAAACTTTCAAAGAAGCAAGCTGCATACAAGGGCGATGTTCTCCAACACAAGAAGATGAGCCTGCATGGCGATTCATATGCATTAACATTGTTGAAATCTATTAAGATAAACTTTCAAAGAAGTAAGTTACACATCAATAGCAATGTTCTTCGATGCAACCAAGCTCTCGTTCTTGCAAGCAATTAACTCACATGCTCCATCCTTTACATGGCCCACACTATTAAGAAGGTCTTTCAACTTCTCTTCTTGATCATCTAAAAATTCAACACACAACTACCAATTTTTCTAGATATGTTCATAAATGTCACCTATATAACCCATGATATCTTCTAACTCACCCTGTATCGTTACCGCATCAACAAGGTGCCCTTCATATTTCTCTTTCAACATTTTCTCAATCCTCTATCGGTCACCAATGTTCTCACAAAGAGAAATCAAAGCTTTTTTATGCCAAAATAGTGTCTTCACTTGCTTTTCAATCCCATCCAAGCAACAAATCAACCTCAAGAAACCAACGGAACTATCATGCTCTCCAATATGCTTGAGTGCATGACGAATTTCCTTCTTCCTTGTGTCCTCCTTCATTTTACATACATTCATTTGCATGTTAGGAGTGCACTGTATAATATCTTCTACAAACCTATTCTTGTTTGCTGCAGAAGCCTCCAATACTAGACAAAAAACACGTGTTAACCTTGAGGGTTATATAAAATATTCTCAAATTTTAGAAATAGCGAAAACTCCTAAATCTAATACCAGCAAGTTTCAACT
>NC_141160.1:83215848-83303348 GCF_053477565.2 Lygodium microphyllum
TCTCTCTCTCTCTCACATAGTCTCTCTATCTTTCTTTCTGTGTTACCTTTCCTCCCTCTCTCTCTCTTCCTATCCATCTCCCTCCTCTCTCTTTTTCTCTTTGCTATCCCTTTCTCTCTATTCCTCTCCCCCATTCACTCTCTTTCTCTCTCTATCCCTCACTCTCTTTTTTCATTCCTCTCCTCCCCGTCTCTCTTTCTTACCCTCCATCTCAATCCTCTCCCTCAAATACACATATACTCTCTCACATACCCTCTCACTCTTTCACTACAAGGAAACAAAGATATATATATTTCTCTCTCTTTTTATACAAATATATATATATATATATATATATATATATATATATATATATATATATATATATATATATATATATATATATATATATCTCACTCTTTCTATATGTACTCATAAATAAAACGGTGAAATTTTGAGTGTGACATTTTGAGAGTAGATGAGTGAAAGAAAATGAAAGAGAGAGGGAGAGAGCTCAAAGCTTTGAGAGAGAGAGAGAGAGAGAGAGAGAGAGAGAGAGAGAGAGAGAGAGAGAGAGAGAGAGAGAGAGAGAGAGAGAGAGAGAGAGAGAGAGAGAGAGAGAGAGAGAGAGAGAGAGAGAGAGAGAGAGGGAGAGAGAGGGAGAGAGAGAAAGGGAGGGAAAGAAAGACAAAATATGGGAGATAGAAAAAGAGAAAGAGAGAATGGAGAGAGAGAGAGAAGGGAGAGAAACAAAGAAAGAAACGGGAAGAGGAATATAAAGAGAGGGAGGGAGGGAGACAAAAAGAGAGAGATAGAGGGAGGGAGAGAGAGGGAGAGGGAGAGAAAGAAAAACAAAGTGATAGAGAAAGAGAAATAAAGAGAGATAAAAATAATGATAAGAAAGGAAAGTGAAGAGAGGGAGGCAGATAAAGAAAAGAATGGAGAATAAAGTCATGGAGGAAGAGAGAGAAATGTGTGTGTGTGTGTGTGTGTGTGTGTGTGTGTGTGTGTGTGTGTGTGTGTGTGTGTGTGTGTGTGTGTGTGTGTGTGTGTGTGTGTGTATATGTATGTATGTATAGAAAGAGATATGTGTGTGTGTGTGTGTGTGTGTGTGTGTGTGTGTGTGTGTGTGTGTGTGTGTGTGTGTGTGTGTGTGTGTGTGTGTGTGTGTGTGTGTGTGTGTGTGTGTGTGTGTGTGTGTGTGTGTGTGTGTGTGTGTGTGTGTGTGTGTGTGTGTGTGTGTGTATATATGTATATGAGGGACTAGACAAAAATATAGAGGGAGGGAGGGAGGGAGGGAGAGGGAGAAAGAAAGAGAGTGATGAATTGAGAAAGAGAAGAGTATTGTTTGTCATAACATAGAGAAAATGGACAATGATAAGAGCTGCAACATTTGAGATCAAGAGACATATCCCGATTAGCATGTCCCATGTCCTTGCACTCGGTGCAAGCTTGCAATTTAATGAAAGCGTCACTTGCCTATAGACCACCTTGTGACACTTTGACGAGTTTTAATCGAAAATCATTGATCAAGTGGTCTTGGATTTTGAGTTCACGATGAGCAAAGTATAGACTGATCACACTTTGCAATCAAACTCTAATTAAAATAAAATTTAATAATATTAAATGTACCCTAGAAATATCCATAGAGAGATGTTGGTCCATCCCAAGAAATGTACCCTATAAGAAGGGTTCGTATCCATACAATTGAAGGAGAGCCCAATTCGATAAATCCATTTAAAGGGCACTTTGTTAACTGTACCCTGACACTAAAGACATTGGGGACCTTTTGAACCTTTCTCAAATCTTGGAGAATGAGATAGAGATTATGATTGATGCATTACTACCCATGGATATCGGGTCATCTAATCTATTAATAGAGGGGACGTCCATACCATTATATAATGGGTGCTAGGTATCTCACTTAAAGATGCTTCTTGCACTTCTAAGTATACATGTAAAGTACATATAAAACAATGTAGGTGTGACCAAGTTGTTTAGGCGTATACTACACTCCTTTGTCTTGATGTATAAATAAGGACCATTTTTTCAAAAATGTTTGGATTTTTTTCAAGCTATTAAAATGTCACATATTGCCATTTGGAAATAGAATGCCCGAGTCTTGTGATGATGCACAACCAGTATTATGAAAGCTTAGCATGGATTATAATAGCATATGCATGTATCAATGATTGTGAACTCTTTTGAGGAGAGTATGAGTCCATGAAAACATGTCTCAAGTGTGGTGCTCATAAGTATCGATAAGACTTGGAGGAACAAACCATTTCTCAAAAGATTCTCAAACACTTTTCACTCATACTACACATCCATTACATGTTTCTACATCAGGCATATCGATCTTGACAATGTGGCATGTGCGAAATAGGTCCTATAGAAATTACACAACACAATTAAAAAAATCTGAGCAAGGCATAGGGAATACACAACAAATATGAGAAGAACATAGACTATTTTACTAGTACAAAGATGACTCTATCCACCTATGTGCTTCCACTGTAAAGCTTAGATGGCGATCCAAATAGATGATAGGAAAAGAGCTTAAGGGTAGTTACATAGATTGACAATGAATTTCGAGGGGTCTTCCTCTTATAGCCTAGGAAGACAGTCTACTCAACTTGTCCAACTATATTATGAACCTTTTCTAGTCAACTGGCTTCCATTGAATGACACTTGTGGACTACCTTGTAGAGTCATCACTCTCTAGCCATCTTTCATTATTGACATTAAATTCAAATATGGATGGTAACATGTTTGGAGCTCATTCAGGTGAACTAGCTACAGAAATAGTTTCAAAAAGGACCGTTATGGAGCTCTAATGGAGCTCTAAATCACAAGAAATGCAAAGCAACTCATGATGAAATATGTAGGTCTTGATCTTTTGGCTGCAAAAGCCAAGAGAAAGCAAACAAGAAAATGACAGTATTTATGCACTACCATCCATCTCAATCATACATCATTTTATGCATACCCGCCACACAAGCACAATAATTTAGCATCTTCCATATCGCACCTCGGCATTTGACATGGCTCACTGTGAAAACTGATTCAAGCATAGTAATTCAACGTCTTCCATATCCCACAGGAGCATTTGACATGGCTACTATGAACTACTTCAACCACAGTAATTCAACGTCTTCCATATCCATTGAAGACATGGCCATTTATCCAAATCCCTTTAGAGTACTCAGTTTCCTTTCAATTGCAAAATTGGTAGCAATCATAGTGCAAGCTCACTTACTGCTTCAACATCCTTAGAAAAGGAATAGCTTCTCTTTCCTCAAGGTAGTTCTGATTTGGCTTGTTTAGAGAAAGGGTCTCACATGGTGAGTCTAAGTGACTTGGACATCTACATTGATATTAAGCCAGGTACACCTCATCTTACTAGAGTACCTTGCTCCTCACTTTCAGAGTTTTTATGTAAGCCTCTCTTTCCAAAAGTACCAAGAACTTCCCATGACATCCTTCACAGTGCCCATCAACAATATGAGATCTTTAGAGACCCAGTTGTCATTAAAGAATTTAAGGTAGCTAAACAAACTCATCATGGTCCACCACCTCGATCACCTTCTCCACAACCCCCCAAAAGGATGAAACATGGCTATAGAAGAGTCCGTGTCTTCTTGAAGATGAGTCTTCAAAAAAGACAACAGAGAGACTAATGTTCAAGCCACTTCCAACCATGATGATTTGATGAGGATGCTATTGAAAATTTTGAAGTGGAAGAACAACCTGAATCTATAGATGTTTTTAATTCCGTGATCTTTAAGTGTCTTCTGATCCATCCTGAAGACATGTCTTCTAGATGAATTTTGCAATAGGCTCTTGGAGCCCCAAGAGAGACACCAAGGAAAGGGGGATTCTACTGCAAGAAAATCTATCTTGTAACATCAACAAGCTTTTATTTCATTCTTTTGATGACCAAAACAAAGAAAACAACAAATCTTCATGCAACATCATAGTAGATATCTCCCATAGGTTTGATAGAATCAATCATAATCTTCAACATCTTCATAGAATCCATCAACAGAACAAAGAACATAAAAGAATACACTATTTTTTAATGGAAATCAATCACATAGTATTCATCTTCAATGTCCTCATAGTTCTCTCTCTTAATCTCTCATATACAGTTACACTGTTTTGACAGAATTGACTCTCTCTCTCTCTCTCTCTCTCTCTCTCTCTCTCTCTCTCTCTCTCTCTCTCTCTCTCTCTCTCTCTCTCTCTCTCTCTCTCTCTCTCTCTCTCTCTCTCTCTCTCTCTCTCTCTCTCTCTCTCTCAATAGTACATCATTTCCTCACTAAAATACTCTAATAATTACTCTAAATAATCCTTATTAGGTCGTGGATGCACCTCCCAAGAGGTATGTTTGATGTGAAGAGCCACCAGAGCCACTATAGTGTCTCTTCATAGCTCACTACTGTCACTATCACTCCAGTCTTCTCTTCAGTCTTCAACAAGTGCTTTTTCCATTTGTTTTAGCTCTTTGAACTTAGATTCATCAGTTCCAAAAGAGTTAGAAAACTTTTCCAAAGTCACACATACATTCTACAAAACACTTACAGAAGATCTACAGAACAGAACAGAGCAGATACAGAACATAGACAAAAGGTTTACAAAGGGTTATAGAAGGTCATCAGAGAACACTAGATCCTTATAACTCATACTAAAACCATTCCAAACTATCCAAAACTATTCAATAAACTTTCAAAATATTTCAACCTTCATCAATCATCAATCCATGCTTCATATAGAAGAAAATCTGAACAAAATAGAAGCTATACAAAAGGTACCAGAAACAATCAGAACCTCAACAGAACCTATCAGAACATCACAGAGCTTTATATTTCCACTAAGAATCATCATGAACTTCCAAAACATAATCAATATTATCCAAAACACTCTCAAACACTTTCATTAATAACCATACATCACTCTAAATCCATCAAAAATTAATCATTCAGACCTAAAAAATAGCAAAAATCAGTCAAAATTTTAGTCTTTTTCCACTCTCAACATATCCCCACACTTAGAAAGGAAGCATCCTCACGACCTAAGGAAAAGAAGAATATAAGTTCAGTAAAGAGCTCAATTTAATCTTCTGTAGTATCTTCAACAATGACTCCAAACCACGACCCCAACTTATCACCTGTATTTCTAGAAAAGAATACTTCTAAAGGAAAACTTCGTTATTCATTAACACATTTGATCCATCAATAAAAAGTCATAACAAATTTGTAAAGGATATAAGAGGTTTATTCTTCATCATCTCGAAATATCCAACTAGCATCACCACCACTGCAATCTCCAAAAATGTATCTCTCGAAAGCAAATCGAATAGGCAACCACCATGATCTCATCACATAAGATTAACCCACAACACTAACACTAAACACAAAACAACCATCTGAATGACACCTCCAAAAATAGAGATATATATCATTAATAATTATCCAAAATACATTGCAAAGGCATCAATGAAGGTGATCCCTTTTGAAGATTTCATGATTATGAAAGCGATCCTTGGAGAAGGACTCATCCACAAATGTCTTGGGAGGATTTTGAAAGAACTAAAGGCAGCACATCCTTTCTAGCAAAACAAGATATCTGCTAGATAGACATAGGGTATGAAAATATGGGACATCCAACTGTTGAGAATAAATGTTCACATTGACATTCATACAAAGCTTTGGAATGGCCTTTTGATCGTTATGGGAATGCCTATGCATATATGCTAGATACCAAGCAAAATGGGTTGTCAATCTCACTGAAGGATCTAGAGATTGTGAATATTGTTGAGAAAAATGGAGGTAATTCTGGTAGGCTTGACTAGCAATTGTCCAATCCCCTAGAATTAATGGCCAATTAATTTGTGGTCCCGTGAGAGAATCAGTTGAGCTCCATCCTCTTCTTCTGGAAATTTGCTGATCAAATCCTTCGTACCCACTAACCAACTGAGGGGGTTGAGAAATAGAAGTGGCAGCATATGGAAGTGGAATAAGTAAAAGAGGATGAAGAGATGGGTAGGCAAAATCATAAAATGAGAAATAAGCTAAAGAAGGAGTGGCTGAAAATTTAAGCAAATCAGTTAGGAAAGGTACCAATTGATAAGCAAGAAAAGTAGAAGGTATATGGATAGATGGGGAAGGGCATGGTAGAGAAGGGGAAAAGTCTCGATCCTCAATGAAAGAACAATAGGTAAAGATTGGAATTTGAGGAAAACCCTAAGGTTGGAAAAGGAGAGGTGAGATAACTGCTGAATTTGATTTATAAAGGGAAAAAATAAGCATCAAAGTGATGGGCCATTTGTTGATAGTACAATAAGCTAGGAACAGAGGGACCTAAAACATATCGTCGATGGTAGGCATCAAAGAAGGATGAATCAAATGGATGGTTCTTGAAAAGATAAGCTAGGAGATCCACCCTTAGTTGGTTAGTGCTCTACACATAAGTAGAAGCTGTATTCTGACGTTGGTTCAAGACTACAGAATCAATCTCATTGAATGCCATGAAGTGTCAGGGCAAGTAGCCACTTTAGAAGAATAGTACTAGAACATGTCATCTATCCTCAACTCCAAATAGTTGACATATAAGGCAGCTTGTAAGACCACATCCCCCACATACCAAGCCAGATCTACATCATTTGAAATTAACAGATCACCTCATAGATACATATAAGACAGCAACATGGTATTCGTCATCATAGAATCTTCAAAGACTATACGGGCAACTTCTGTCAGCAAATCAGAAGACCAAGCCCCACTCCAACCATCCTCTGGAAGAGGAAGATCCATCGTTGAAAGCTTCATATAGAAGGCCAACTTCTGCAACTGATAATGAAAAAAAAAGGCATGGTCCGGAGGAACATACTCTTGAAAGTGTTGAAATATAGACCATAACAAATCCATCCTGGACTGCAACCTTTCCACTTTATCTTGAAACAATGGACATAATGTGGCCTATCTCTGGAGAACTTCCAAGTCCTGCTGAGATATAGAAGGAATCATAGGAACATTAGGGCTTGGAGGAATGGACCGTGACTGCGCCAGTTGGTCCTGCAACTGCTTAATCTGGGAAGCTTGGGATTCCAATGTATTATGAGCAGTCTGCAAAGCTGATAGCTTCGTATCTAAAAGAGTCTTAAACTCTTGATCTTCTTTGGACATTTTCTCTTTCTCCTCCGAAACTCTAGTGACCTTTGACTGAGCTTCTGCTAACTGAGTTTTCAAAGAAGATATTTCTTCTCTCTAGGTCTCAATCATTTGGGTATGCTGCTCCATCTGCTTAAACAGATCAGCAAGAGTGTCTTCAGCATAGGCTAACTCTGTGGTTGCCTTATGCATCTGGTCTTTGGATTGCATCAATTCTTCATAGAAAGAAGCATATAACTGTTGAACACAAGCTGTCACTAAGAGCTCAATAGAACTCTGGATGTCATTACAAAGGAAAGGAATGGCATCCCTTGACACTAAACTGTTCAGCAAAGAATTTGATATGTCCAAAGAACCCTCTTGATGTGCCCTGAATAAATTATTGCATGTGAGATAGGCAGGGAGGTCACTTCTAGAGGTAGCAGGAATTGTTATTGAGGGAATGAATGGGGAAGTTTTCTCTGCTACATGCTTCAAGCGCTTCCGCTGAATGACCAATGGAGGAGGGGAATCAAGATCCTCTATGTCAATGGGTTTTGAATTCTCTAAAGGTGGAGGGGGAGGTTGGATCAGATGGAGGAGGAGGTAGCACACCCTTCTTAAGGCCTGAATATGTCAAGAAAACATATAAATATGAACCATATGTGACATTGGTAACATTCCCTCTGGTCACTTTGATAAAATTTTGGTCCATCTTCGTAAGAAGGTAAGTACTCCAGTCAATAGCAACCCCTTTTAACACCATCCCTGGAAGCTGTGAAGAGCTCCTTGGACAAATAGTGGGATGGTGTTTTTTCATGAACCTGTCTTGGAAAAATTGGCAGACTAGCTTCCAAAGAGGATCAGTAATCATGGAGAAAGACACTCATGAAGTGTTAATCACCTTCTTGACATCAAGGACCTCTTTGGTCTTCTCATCATTTGAGAATAATTGTCTAGTTGTAACAAAGGGTTCTCCTTTGTAGGGAAGAGACAAAGCCTTCCCTAACCCTCTAGGTGTCAAGACCATGGAAGTACCACAAACCAAGCCCAATTTCTCACTGTATGATGCAAGAAACTCATCACACAGGGATGGATTATTTGGAATCAAAGGGAGTGAAGCAGCCACAAAAGTTGCCAGGCATGCTTTTACTATAGGCTCAAAATTCAGTAGGGAAGAATAATCCCTATACTGATCAATGGGACATATTGAACAGGAGGAGGAGCTTGAGACGCCATTCATATGGAATATACACACACCACAAAACACAGACAATCACAGAGAATACTTGCAAAATAACAAAATAGTGATTTAAAAAAAATTGATCAAAAGAAGTACACACAGACGTAGCTAACCAATTAACCACCCCAAACAACCCACATCTTAGAAAAAATTCGGCATGACCTCTACACATATGCAACCAAAAGCTTCATGCTATGCAACAAGCAGTCACCCAAGACCCTGTATTAGGCAAAAAAGAAAAGAAAACTACAAACCGCACCCGTAATCGTTGTTGAGATATCGAGCTCCACTCGTGATATGCCAAGGTGACCGTTGTGCATTTATGTCACCGACTTATCAGTTGCAGATGCGGTTGGTACACCGCCCATAAATAATAGCTACATGATAGCTATCCTTATCTACTCTCCATGACTTTCTCCCATTTTCCTTTTCCCATGGCTTGCTCAAAAGAAGTGGGTTCTGGTTCCTGTATCATCTTGACCATATATGCATAGTGAATGGCTATAAATCCATCATATTTTAGCCCATCCACAGGATACCTAGCTCTGGTAGACCTGCGCAAAGTAGGTTCACCCACAGGTGCTCTCAAAACATACATGGTCTTCCTTACTCCAGGTGTAGCAATAGAAGGAATACCCAACTCATCATCGATGCTCTGTTCTGAGCCACTGGATTCACCATCCACATAAGAGTGACCTGCATTCACATCAAACATGGGCTAATCTACCTTCTCTTTTCCTTTTCGTGATACCTGCATACCACTATCTGCATTGCTTTGAGAAGATTCTCCTGATCTCAATCTGCCTGTCCATGGCGAAGAATGTGAACCACTGCTATAGGACGCTCCAGGTCCACTAATATTTTGTGACTGCTGCTGTGAATTATGTGCAGCATTACCATTTTGTGCATCTACATCATCAATCACATTTATTAGTTTATACCAGCTACTCATCTCATTAAAAAAAACATCTCTGCTCACTGTAAACTTACGAGTAGAAGGGTTATAGCATCTATACCCTTTTTGCTGCAGAGAGTAACCAATAAAGATGCACTTCTCAGCTTTTGGATGCAACTTGGATCTCAACTCATCTGGCACATGTACATAGGAAATGCAACCAAAAATTTTCAAATGAGAAATATCTGGCTTCCTACCAGTATACCTCTCCTCTGGAGTCATCCCATGTATTGCTGCAGTGGGAGTCCTGTTCATTATGTAGACTGCTGTAGCAACTGCTTCAGCCCAATAAAAATCTAGCAAGTCTTTTTCATTGAGCATGGCACGAGATACCTCTCCAATATGCCTGTTTTTCCTTTCTGCAATTCCATTTTGTTGTGGGGTATGACTGCATGAATATTGCTGCTTTATGACATGCTCCTGCAGGAACCTTGCAAACTCATTTGAGAGGTACTCTCCCCCTCCATCTGACCTTAGGCATTTTATTTGCGGGCCTGTTTCTTTTTCAACCATAGCTTTAAGAGTTTTGAAATGCCCAAAAACTTCACTTTTCTTTTTCATAAAATACACCCAAACTTTTCTGCTAATAGTCATCAATAAAAGCGACAAAATAATGACAGCCTCCAAGAGATGCAGATTTAGTAGTCCACACATCAGAGTGGATTAATTCCAATGGCTTCTCACTCTCTTGAACATGTCTAGGAAATGGTTTCCTTGCATGTTTTCCAAATTGGCAGGCTTCACATACCTTATGCATTTCTGCAACCTTGAATTTAGGCAATCCTGCAACAATATTTTGGGCCTGCATTGATTTAAGTCGCTGTACATTAACATGACCAATGCGTTTATGCCAGATATCAATATCTGCAACTACACCGTCCCATGTGCAAACATTGCTGCACTCAATTTAGACATGTCTGCATCCAACGTAAACATTCTGCCCTTCTTCTTTCCTTTTACTATCAAGCGACCTTTATTTTTCATATCCTCAACAAAGCATCCATGAGGATTAAATCTGACCTGCAAGCCCTGTTCAACCATTTGACCAACAGAAACCAGATTCTTGGTGATATTCGGGACATGAAATACATCGGACATGTATTTCTTTTTCCCATCCTGCATAGACAAAGGAATTTTTCCCATCTGCACAATCGGATGTGCAGTATCATCACCAGTCTCCACAAATCCTGGTTTTTCCATTTTCCTTGCATCCTCCATCCATTCTGCATGACCTGTCATGTGGTTTGATGCACCTGAGTCAACATACCATACATCGTTGCTTTCTTCTGCACTTGTCATAGAATTGTTCATGTGCTGCACCATAAACAAATGCTCATTTCAGTCATCACCCTGTCTACTAGAAGATGCATAATTTCCTTGTTGCAGTTTTCCATTCATGATATCATTCTGCTTTTTATAGCAGTCTTTAGCCATATGACCCATTTTACCACAGTAGTAGCATTCAACATTACTATTTGCATTTTGGCCTCTTTGCCATCCACCACGACCTCTTTGGCTCCCCCTGCCTCTAGAGTTACCACGTCCTCCTCCATAGGACTGGTTTTCTTGAGTTTGCTGCATATTCTGATTTCTACCACGGCCTCCAAATCGGCCTCCTCTACCTCTGCCTCTACCTCTTCCAGCATTTGAGTAGAAGACAATTTCTTTTGAAGTTCCTCCTAAAGAAGATGCACCACCATTTCTCTACTCCTCAGAAATTAGAAGAGTAATCAACTCCTCAAAATCAGGAAATCTTTCACAAACTGAAATGGATGTCCGAAACTGTGCATAATCCTTTCCTAGACCATTCAAGGTCACAGAAACTAAATCATCATCTTCCACTGGCGACCCAATGGAAGCAAGTGCATCTGCAATCTTCTTCACCTTCATGTGGTAGTCATTGATGCTCATATTTTCTCTTTGCACATTATGCAACTCTTGCTTGAGCTGCATTTTCTTGGCTTGCGTATTTGTGCTATACATTTTTGACAGAGTATCCCATGCCTCCTTTGGCGTACTTGCATCCTGAATATGCACAATCATAGAGTCTGAAATGTTGATAGACAGCCAGTACATAACTTTCCTGGCTCTCTCATGCCATGCTTTAAATGCCTGCATTTGCTGTTGATTGGGAACATCAGGAAGAACTGGTTCTTCTTCATTTCCTGCAACAAATTCCCAATATCCTTTTCCCATAAGGAAATTCGTCATTCTAAACTTCCATGCTTGGAAGTTGTTCTTGTCAAGCTTTTCAGTGACAATCTGTGAGAGAGAATCAGATGCCATTACAGAATACTGCAAAAAATTCTGTCACTGCAGAGAACACAGCTTCAGCCTCACAAAGGCAAATCTGCAAAACTGACGAAAGTGGTATTTGACCACACAGTCACTTCCTAGTGACGATTTTGCATATACAGGAACCAAGGATGATTCTGTAACTCCCAATGTCTCTGCACACGAGCATACAATGCAATATATGTGGTAACTTTTCACCGACCTGTAGAACAGTGGTCGCACAACATAAAACAGGGCTTTTTTCTGAGTGCATGTAGAAAACTTCCGCCTCCAAAACAAGCCCCGAAATGGCCTCAAATCAAAAAAACAGGGTTGCCGAGGGCTAAAGCCCTCGCCTGCAGCATATACTACCCTCTTGCTTCACCGCGAAAGGCATCTCAACCTGAGACAATGCACTCTTGCAATTTCTGGCTGTGCTACCTGCAGAGATCTGCTCCCAAAACAGAAAATGAAAGCAACACTGCTCCTCTTACCAAAACACCGTGAGCTTGGCTTGCTTTCTTGAGCTCCTTACCACGAACAAGGCTCTGATACCATGTCAAGATTGTGGGAGAGAAGGAAGGAGTCTCACTTGAAGCTTTCTTGCTTGCACAATGGGGGAATACACACAGAGATGGAGGCTGAAAACAATTTTCCTCTTCTTAGTTGTGTAAGCCAAAAAGAACTCAAGTACAAAGAAGAAATGGATGCCTTGGAAATAAATGCTACATGGGAGTTAGTACCTTTGCCTAAAGGTAAGAATGCAATTGGCTGTAAGTGGGTTTATAAGGTGAAGCACAATGCGGATGGTTCTGTGAACAGATACAAGGCAAGATTAGTAGTCAAGGGGTATGCACAAACATATGGCATTGACTATGAAGAAACATTCAGTCCGGTTGCAAGGATGGCAACCGTAAGAGCAGTCATTGCTATGGCTGCATCAAAGGGATGGTCTTTACATCAGATGGATGTAAAGAATGCCTTCTTGCATAGCGATTTGCAAGAAGAGGTCTATATGGAGCAGCCACCAAGTTATGTGCATGCTGTTCATCCTGAGTTTGTTTGCAGGTTGAAGAAAGCCTTGTATGGCTTGAAGCAAGCACCTAGAGCATGGTCTGACAAGATAGGACAGTATCTTATCACTATTGGCTTTCAGATTTCCAAGGTAGATTTCTCACTGTATGTGAGAAAAATAAAGAAAGGTATTATGCTACTTGTCATTTATGTTGATGATTTGATTATGACAGGTGACAGTGATGAATATATCCTTCATGTGAAAATGCTATTGAAGCAGTGGTTTGAGATGAAGGATTTGGGAGAGCTGTGTTATTTCTTGGGCATTGAGGTGATTAGATCACCAAGTGGGATACAGCTCTTGCAGAGGCAGTATTGATTGGACATGCTGTCCAAATATGGGATGACAGGATGTAAGTCTATTTAAGTTCCTTTGGAGCAGAATTTGAAGTTGAGCACAGATGCAGGTGAGCTTCTGGAAGACCCTACTATGTACAGACGCATAGTAGGAAGTTTGATTTATATGACTATTACCAGGCCAGATTTGAGCTATGCTGTTGGAATGGTAAGTCAGTTTATGCAGGCTCCAAGGAAACCGCATTTGGATGCGGCTAGACGCATACTCAGGTATGTGAAGTCCACATTGCAGTATGGACTATTTTATGAGACTGGGGTTCAGATACAACTGCATGGATACACTGATGCAGATTGGGCTGGTAGTATTTCTGATAGACGATCTACCAGTGGATATGTGTTCTCTTTTGGGAGTGCTACAGTCACTTGGAGCAGCAAGAAACAGCCTACAGTTGCCTTGTCCAGCACAGAGGCTGAGTACAGGGGTGCAGCAATGGCTGCATGTGAGGTAGCTTGGTTGCATAAGCTACTTTATGATATGCATCAGTCTACAGATGGGCCAGTTGTCATTTATTGTGACAACATGAGTAGTATACACTTGGCAAATAACCCAGTCTATCATACTAGAACAAAGCACATTAAGGTGCATTATCACTATGTGCGGGAGAGGGTTTTACTAGGTCTTATTGATCTAGTTTATGTCAGCATAGAGGATCAGGTAGCTGACATATTTACGAAGGCATTGGGCGCAGAGAAGCTGCGCAAGTTCAGAGACCTGCTTGGTGTGCAGGAATTGGGATTGAGCTCGAGGGGGAGTGTTGAGATATCGAGCTCCACTCATGATATGCCAGGGTGACCGTTGTGCATTTATGTCACTGACTTGTCAGTTGCAGATGCGGTTGGTACACCGCCCATGAATAATAGCTACATGATAGCTATCCTTATCTACTCTAGCTCGTGGCTCAGTTAGTATGCCACCTTAGTTAGTTGAGTTTGGTTTTGAGACCCATATAGAGGGTTCTTCTATTTCTTTGTACTTGAGTTCTTTTTGGCTTACACAACTAAGAAGAGGAAATATGTTTTCAGCCTCCATCTCTGTGTGTATTCCCCCATTGTGCAAGCAAGAAAGCTTCAAGTGAGACTCATTCCTTCTCTCCCACAATCTTGACAATCGTATCATACAAGCAAACCATAATACCTCAAAAATCTAATTAGGACATAACCAAAACTTTGTCCAACAATTTCAACTTAAATGACTATATATGCCCATCCCCCACGAAGCGTATTTATTAAAAAGGGAGAAAAAAGTGCAGTGAGGGGAATGGTTTTAATGAAGGGTTCATTTTAAGAAATTATTAACAATGGTTGAAAATTTTATTAGGTGGTACACCTTAATAAGAAAACGACAGTTCATTCTTAAAATTTTAATTACAATTTATTAGGGTGAAGCGGGGCTTAAACGAAACCCGGACTTTGATACCCAAATTTAGGTCTCTAAATGCATATTCATTCATTAGAAATTAATGGTGATGTGGAGCTTTTTTTTGCCAGCGTGTGCTTTTTTGTGACGACTGGTTCATTTTTATTAAAAATTAAAGTGCCTCTGAAGCGCATGTAGTGCCTTCAAAGTGAACGGCGGGTTGATTTTAAGTTATTTAAAAAATTTGTGTTTAGCGCGAGCGTGCGTGGAAAAGTGGGTGAATAAAGTTCATTTTAACAATTAACTATGTAAAGCACAAAAAATAGATACCTGGTAGGGGTGCGTATGCAAGAGACTGAGAACGCACTAAGTAGTCCCAAATGCAAGGAATCCAATTAAAAAAAGTAAAAACCACTGACTGGAAAAAATAAAGCACCTTAGTTTTTAGTTTTTTGAATTTTTTTTTGTTTTATTAAATAAATATCAAAGCAATACTAGGGGGA
The DNA here is from genome assembly GCF_053477565.2 of Lygodium microphyllum. Taxonomy (NCBI): domain Eukaryota; kingdom Viridiplantae; phylum Streptophyta; class Polypodiopsida; order Schizaeales; family Lygodiaceae; genus Lygodium; species Lygodium microphyllum. Next base: position 83,230,742 of record NC_141160.1, read on the forward strand.
TCACATTTGGTTTAATTAATGTTGATTAGTGTTTGGGTGAGATTGTTATTTGATTTTTTTAAAATTAAAAATTTTAATTATAATTTAGGTGTGTTTGTATTTTGTATTTTTTTGTTTTGTTTTTCTAATATTTATTTTTATTTTTAAAATATTCAAAAAGCAATCAACTGCATTAATGGAATTTTTTGTGATTTTTTTAATTTAATTTTGATTTTTAGATATTTTTAATTATTTTTTCTCTATTTTTAGTGAATTTTAAAGGATTTTAAATATTATTAATTTTTTGCAATTAATTCTCTATATTATAATCATTAAGATTAACCAAAAAATTACCAAATTTAGCAAGGAAGTTTTTTGTAATTTTGTTTTTTTATTGATTTTTAATGAATTTTTTAATGTTTGTATGTATTTTTAGGTATTTTAAAGGTATTTTTAACGGGTTTGTGGAAAATCAAAAGAGATACCCGACTACGTATGAATAGCTGAGTGTGCTCGGGGACGACATGCACCACTGCACGAAGAAGACCCAACGCATGTCCTCGCGCATGAACACCCGCTAGAAAATGCCCACAAGCTCGTGCACGAACCAAGCACACAACACGAGAGGGCTCCCGAGTGACGCCACGTGAACAGACCTGCACACGCAAAGACACGAGCGCGTGAACATGGGATAAGGGGGTGGGGCAAATAGAGGGAAGGGGGGTGAAATGTGGGGGTAGGGTAAAATGGTGGAAGGGGGGTGAAATGTGGGGGGTAGGGTTAAATGGGTTTGGGGAAGGGTTAAATGTGGGGGATAAGGTTAAATGGGTTTGGGGAAGGGTTAAAGGAAGGGGGGGTTGGTGGGGGGGGGGGGAGGGTTAGACGGCGGGATGCCCAAAGGGGTGGAAAAAAGGGGGGGTAATAAGGTGGGAGAAAGGGGAGGGCCCAAGGAAGTGGGCGGGCGGGGGTAGAGCCCAAGGGGGTTGAAAAGGGCGGACGCCCAAGAAGGTGGGGGACCAGAGAGGGGGGGTGGTGGGCGGTCGTGAAGGGAGGAGAGGACAGAAGGAGCAATGTGGTGGTGAGGGAATGGAGGAGGGGACGAGCAGCATGGTGGCGAGGGAATGGAGGAGGGCGGTCGTGGGTGTCCGTAGGCGGAGGCGACGAGAGAGAGGGAGAATCATCACTAGTGTAAATTCAAGATGGAGAACAATCGAAGCATAATTAGAATTTAGGAGCAGATATGGATGGAAGAATAGAAGCGGAATTAGCAGCAGAGATGGAGGAAGCATTATAGCGCATTGTTAGCCATGGCTGCTTGACAAACCATAGGAGCAATGGCCCTTGGAAGAGAAACAAAGAGAGAAAGAGGGGGGAGGAGGGGAGGGGGATCCAGAGCGGACGAGAGATGTTACTGTGGTTTGGAATTGCAGAGAGGAATGTGTCACGATGATCTTCACGAGGCCACTCACTTTCACAGCGCCATAGCCAGCCTATTCTTCTGAAGACGAACGACAGATCATCATCATCACACGCTGCACGTGAGGAGCAGATAGATCAATCGGCCAGCGGAGTGGCAGCAGGCGAGATGCACCGTATAATTCTTTGATCTAGGCCACTCGCTTGCATGGTTCAATGACGTCGTGGGGGAGGAAGGAGAGGAGGAGGTTCGCGGAGGAGGGAGGGGAGGACGTCCTCAGAACAACGAACGTGTTTTTCTTTGTTTTGTTTTTTTTCTTTAATACTTATTGTTTTGTTTTTTCGTTTTTTTTTCGTATGTCTCTTTTTTGATTTCTTGGTATGTTTCTGTTCCTGTTTCGTGTTAAGGGGTTAGGATTATTGTTTGGTTTGTTTATTTGTTTTTTTTTAATATGTGTGTTTTATTAGGTGGTTTGGGTTATGTTTTTGGGGTTCGATGAATTTATTATTATTATTATTATTATTATTATATTGTTTTTTTACTTTTTATTTGTTTTTTTTTTTTGGTTCTTTTCTTGTGTTTGTGGTTTTGGTGAAATATATGATTGTTGTATTTATTTGTGTTTGTTTTTTGTTATATATATATATATATAGGTTGTGGATGTTTGTTTGTGTGTTTTTTTTCTCTTGTTTTTCTTTGGCTTTTTGTTTTGTTGTTTTTTTTTTTAAATTGTGTGGGTTGTGGTTGTGTGTCCTGGAAAAAGTGAGCGCGCCCCTGTCCCGCACGCATGCGTGATTGGGAGTAAAAAAATTTTGCAGTGGCAGAAGCAGATAAGGCAGGGACCACAACATGCAAGGCGTAAAGGAGACAGGGGTGTCCCGAGGCCCTTAAAACAAAAAACAGACGCGTTTACACGCGACACGAAAGACGCGGCCACACGGGAAAAAGGAAGAAAAATTCATAAAACCCCAAACCGTACGTCAGATCGAAAAACCGTAAAAAGAAAAAATGTGTAGGGAGACGAGCGGAAGATGAGAGAAAAATGGGACATGGGTTCCGGGGCAAAATTAGGGTGTTTACATGGAAAAAAACACAAAAAAAGATCGAAAAACACATACGTGTGTTAATAGCGGAAAGTCCACTCATCAAAACGAAGTGCAAAAAGAAGGGAAAATGTGTAAAATAATGTGTCCAACAACCCTATCACGGAAAAACAGAGTTTTTATCAAGATAGGATGCGTTCACATAGGAAAAATCCCAAAAAATGACTCGAAAATGGACTTGGAAATTAATACAAAAAGAACCAATTGCTAGAACGAAGTGCAATAAACAAGAAAAATCTCTGCGGGAAAGGGATTCACAGGGCTGGTGCATCAAACTCAATTTGGGGGGAATTAGGAGGGTTTACATGGAAAAAACACAAAAAAGACACCCGAAAACACTCGGAAAAAATTAATAACTAAAAATCCAGCATTTGAAAGAGGAGAAAGGAAAAAGGAAAAAGTGGGGGAAAGGCTGGCAGGACACGACTGTCAAATTAAATTGGAATTCCCATAAAAATAGGGCATGTTCACATGGAAAAATGTGAAAAATAGGCACGAAAAGGGCCCGAAAACCCGCAAAAATTAATAGCGGACCAACCGTGCATTGGAAGGATACGGTGTAAAAATAAAAAAAGTCAGGGGAAATGGGTAGGGTAGGGTTGGCACATCAAATCAGTGTTCCGAAGCAATTAAGACGTGTTCACATGGAAAACTGTCCAATATACGGGAATTGCTTCAAAAATTAATAACTTTAGAACCATCTATCGGAACAAGGGTTGGTAAAAAGGAAAAATGGGCAGTTCAAAGGGACAAACATGACAATAAGGGTGGATGGGGATTCCAGTGAACGAAGGATTCGTTCGCATGAAAGAGCGTCAAAACAAAGGACATAGGGAAATAAAGAAGGAACGACCCCAATGGAGTGGAAAAAGTGGACGGGTGGGTGGCTAAGGTACCCGATCAATGTAAAATGAAGTTATGGCATAGATGCATGATTAGGGTATATGCATACACTTAAAACCTTAACAGGAAGGGTAAACCGAACAATGAGGACCTAGTACTACACATCAGACTAACCACGAACGTCCCCACACTTAAGACATGACTGTCACTAAGAAACAAAAGGTGTAGGGTTAGAAAAACTTGGCCCATATTTCCGAGGAGTAATGTTGACTATCGAGGTTGCATCTTGTATCGTTGTCGGCTACTACAGAAGGTACCAAGGTGTCTTGATAGCACACGTTCTTCGTGGCAGGGACCATGCGACAGCACCCAGGGAGGTAGCTGGTTGAAGGAATCGCAGGGAATTCGACGATGACGAGGGATATTACACTCAACTCACGATCACTCAAATGGAATGATAGAACAGTCACTCGCTAACATCACTTGAGTGAATAATGATGAAACCCACAGCTCGCACCCGGTTTAGGAATCGACAAGGGAATGGTGCACAGGGAGTATGCCACGGTGCACAGTTAATGGTGCATTAGTGCGTCCAACCCCGTCTGGTGTAGGTGCAAGCAAGAAGGCCAGGGAGCCTTGTAGTGTAGTGTACAGAACAGAGTGATGTGTCCTGTGCTGATGGCAGAGACCCATCCCGTGGGTGCATAGGGAAATAGAAACGTACATGACTCCAATGGTCGTAACGTCCCTCAATCCTCACCTTTTCATAATTGATTGAAGAAACACTAGTCACACTCAGCCCACCCTCTGTCTCATGCTCTGTTGAAAGATACAGAGGGTAGCCCATTCCTGAAACCCATTGATGTAATCCTCACTGTCACTTGTACAGAGGTTATATGCCTTGTGCGCAATTGATGGTGCAACTGTACATCCTGCCCTGTGCCGACATACAGTGCAAAAGGAAGGCCAGGGAGCCTTATGGTACAGCCCACATGAACAAATCATGCGTTGTGCATTGAGAGGCCCATCCCGTGCGTACAACACTCCATTCACACATCTCACCTCTCATTTGATTTAAAGGAAAAGACTGGTCAGTCAGCCCACCCTCTGTCTCACTCTCTGATAGATACAGAGGGCAACCCATACTCAGATCCCCATCCTGTTAGGATGAAAGCTCACATCACTCAAGGGGTTGGTGATGAAGATCATGCCGGCTATTGTCATCAGGATATTAAAGACGAGGCGTACCCAGAGAGGTAGCCTACAAATCTCATACTTCAATGATTTGTAAGAAAGATCGTCTATTAAGAAGGGAAGACTAATTGATTTGGTCTATAAAAAGGATAGGAAAATGATCATTCTTTGTCTTCGAGTTCAGCTTTCGAAAATCTACACATATTCGAAGTTTCCCATTCTTCTTGGGTACTACCACAATGGGCGAAACCCATTCACTGTTAGCCACAGGATAAATGAACTCGATTTCAAGAAGTTTCAATAATTCAGCCTTCACCAGAGCAGAATAATTAGGATTCATACACCTTTGTCTTTGCCTTACAGGTTTGGCATCAGGCTCTAGGTCAATGTGATGTTGGCATAATGTGGGATCAATCCCCTTTAGGTCTTCATATGACCAAGAAAACACGTCTAATTTCTCTTTTAGTAGGTCTCGCAGGACCACTAGTTTTTCTTCTAGAAGATTGAGACCCACTTTTAGGTGACATTCAGTATCATCAGTATCCAGGAACGTCATTTGTCTTTCACCTTCCACTTCGTAGATAAATGTCCCACGGCTTGCTTCTGGATAGAGGTGACTCTTTCAAGGGGGTAGTGTCCTCGTCTGATGTTCCTCTAGAACCAGTGTCCTTCTAAACAAATGACTCATTTGTTTGTTTAGATTGCTGGAAGGATATCAAAGCTTTGTTTGCTTCTGTGTGAGTGGTGATTTTCTCTAGACTTAGGAAATCATCTTCAGAGGATGCGTCCATGAATGTCACATAGCACGGACCTTCTAGAGGCTGTGGCTCTAAGGGCTTTGGCTCCTATTGACAGGGGCATCATCATCATCTTTTCTCTGGGCTGAACAGTCAGGGCAACAAGAGCCACTGGTGAACTTAATTTTTATGCCTTTAATCCATTGCTTATGCAGATTTTGCATACTTTGTGGTCCATTGGTCAACCCAAATGGAACCATGGTCATTCCATCCAACACCCTGAGATCTTTTGGCCTCTGAGGTCTCTATAGGGACATCAACAAGATCATCCACTATCAGAGGATCTTCTTCAATTGCACTTTCATAACCTGCTTCGTTTTCTTCCTCATCATTTTCATCCTCTTCCTCTGGAGGCTTTGTCTCTACTTCTGTAGTATAGGCTCTGTAGGAGAAGAACAGATCTTCTGTCTCTATTTCTATTTCTGATTCTGCTTCTGTCTCTATTACTGTCTTTGGCTCTGTCTCTGTTATTGCCATATAATAGGGAGAATAGTACATCCATGCTTCTATCTCGCTGTCAGAGGTGATTTCAGAAGTCAATTCTAGTTGAGGCAGGAGGTATTCTCCCATGGACAAGGACTTTGCTTCCCTTGGTAGTTGGCTTACGGTGCCCACTATAGGGACTATGCCTCTGTTTTCTTGGGAAAGATTTGCTTAACAACCTCTTCATCTCCTAATGTACCATCTGTTACCTCATTAGAGGAGTCAGTTATGACTTTGATGAATGTGGATTCATTGGCTTTTTACGATCCATACAACTTCAACACCACTTTGTTGGGTCCTCTGTCTAGGGTTAGGGTTCCTTTGAACCAGTCCGTCCTAGCTCTCGCTTCAAAAAGCCAAGGTCTTCCCAACAGCAAAGGGTATGAGGTTCCGGAAGAATTTGGTTTGACCACTAGATATGTCAGCCAATAGTCTCTTCCTACAAGGGTTGTTTTTACGTATGGAAGGATGCCCAACGGTTTAATTCTGCTTTGGTCTCCCAATCTCATAAGCCACTATGTAGGTAGAATTCCTTGCAACCCTAAGTCCTTCATTGTCATATCCTTCATTATGTTTACTGATGATCCTCCATCAATCAATGCATCTGAAATAAAGCATCCTTCTATCCATACACTAATCTCTCGGGTTCCAGGATCTAGGAAGGTGTTAGCCACATCTACTTCCTTTACAGGCTCTGGGGCTTTGTTGGACTTTATTGTTGCTGGGGAAGCAATCCTTAGTCCATGTCTTCTTGTCAAGATGCTTTTGAATTTCTTTCCACAACATCTGGGAGACAACATCAGCAACTACCGGAATGTTAAGTTAGGTTTAAAAGTGTCTAGGTCTTTGACCAAGTCATAATCTTTGATAGGATCCATAGGCTTTTCCAGCCTGCCGGGGAATGGGGCTACACCCATTTTCATCTTTCCTTTTTCTTCCAATAATTGCAGCATTGGTATTTCCTGTGTTTTTGGAATTTTTTCTATGTCATCTATCTTCTTGACCTCTAGTCCTGTCTCTGAGACTGTCTCTATGACTCTCTGTGGCATTGCAATGCTCTGTACTGCACTATTCTGTCTTGTACTGCTTTATCCCTCTGTTGACAAGTTGAACTTCACGATCTTGGCAGGAAAATTATTTTTGTTCTAAACAGCTGGTTCCTTCTTCTTAGCGCGTGTGACAGTGGCAACTTCCAACTCTACCAAATTGGAGGCAGCCTCTTGTACCTTCTGTTGGCTATCAATGGCATTGGCCTTTACATGGACTGGACTTGGACAGCAGTCCTTTGCAGTGTGGCCTTTTCCTTTGCATCGGTTGCATAAGGTGATGGACCTAAAAAACGGGCCGGCACTGGCTCATGCACTAGCCGGACCTCATCACTACGCACAAGACAACCCCTCGGCCTCGCGGCCAGGAGCGTCTATCAAAATCCCTGCCTTCCTAAACATTGCGTTTGTAATACGTTGTAGTCCAACTGATCCTAACCCAATATTACTCATCAGAGGGAGTCCCTTTCACATGGCCAAAAGGCTCGAATCACATACACATGGGGTTCCTCCTACGGCTGAATGCCGTCAACCCTCTGCGACTCTCCTACACCTTGGGGATTGGCCCCTCGATGCGTCGCTCAACATTTAGACATTTCGCACAAACGTCGCTCAAGGTACCAAATAAGCGTATCCAGGAATGTACCATTGTCCTTACTTGATTTCCCCTTTAGGATCCCACGACTAGCCTACAGCATAGGAACCTCACGCTCTCAACGGTGGGTCAAGGGCCTACTGAAAACAATTGCTATGCGTATCCAGGAGCTGACTCTGATACTTTTAATTTCCTCTAAATGATCATGCAAAGAGGTGGATGCCTAGTGCTCAAACATTTTAAAAAAAACCAGCAGCGTGCAAGTGCAAAACATCTCTTTCATGCTTTTCTTTCTAACCGCTTTGTGCTTCGCTGCAACACCTAGCACCGAAGTGATCTTCGTGCTACTAGGTTTTAATTTTTATCATTATTATTCCGTCCTAGATGGGATGCATATAAAATCAGCAAATTATCCCTCATGCTCAGCGGCATTTAACCATTTTTTCCACAACTCTACCCTTCCCCGTTTTGATAGTGCATCATTGCATTCATTTCTTTTAGGGTTTCCTTGTCATTTTATGTGGAGAAAGGAAGGAAACACGCACTAAAACATATAAACAAGGCTGAACTGAAGCATAACTTCATGCCCCAGCCTTGCTATACATCAACAAACATAAATCCTATTTTTCTATATTTTTCGTAGCCCCAAATGTATTTTTCCCCTATTTTTCATGGTTTTTTTATCATTTTCCCGCCATTTTCTTCATTTTCTTGTATTTTTTTAAATTGCTGAAAATGAAAACCAGTTTGTGGGCTGTGGCCCTTAGTTCATTTGCAACAAAATTGAAAGATTAGTTGATGTGTATCGACGGTTTTCCCCATTTATATGCTCAAAAAATCCCATTTTTCCCATTTTTCTATACTTTTGCGTGTATTGTTTGAATATTTACGACCATAAAATGCGTATTTCTCTGATTTTTTCCTTTTCCTTTTATGAACAACAAGAAAACAGCAAGAACCAAATTTATCTTCTAATCATACTCCATAGGAACACATTTTGGCAAAGCATTTTGCAAAAAAACCATCATTTTCTTCATAAAATTCTTATTACCGGTTTTTTTTCGGGTTGCGGGTTTTCAATTGCGCACACCGAGACTGATTTCCAGCCATGCCTTCAGCCCGAAATCAGTAAATTATCTTCATCATGGGTGTTGGAGCGATCCCCCTTCATCCGGGCCGTCATCCATCAAGCATTCTCCATCTCCTTCTTGCATACGCGAACTAGGCTTAAGAGGAGAGAGAGGGAGGAGAGAGAAAGACTGGTTTCCCCTCTTCTTCCACGGGCAGCCATTGCGTGCGTGAAGACAAGCGATTGGAGGCGAAAGAAATCAGAAGTCGGGCTGTGTCTTCATCTCTTCCTGTCTCTCTCATCGTGGATTTGGCATTTGGGGGGGGGGGGGGGGGGGTGGCCGTTTTTTTTCCTGCGCGCTGCCGCCATGCCACTCCCTTGGATGATACAAAAAAAAATTTTGGGGGGAGCCAAAAGGCACCCCCAATGGCCCCCCTCCTTCATACCTTTTCATATTTGGCCATATTAGGTCCCGGCCGGCCGGTTTTGGGCCAACTCTCGCGTGCGAACTCTGAACTGCGTTCTGAAAATTTCTGTGACTTCCTCTTCGCGTCCCGCACTGCCTGGCATCTTCAGTGACCACCACAGGCACTCGAAAAAATTACAAAAATTCACAGAGCGTCTCACGGGCGCTTGTCAAGCACTTGACGCTTAAAATCGTCCTGGATCGAGCCGCCGCCTTCGCGATCAAATATTTTTCCCAGCTTTTCCACATTTTTCCGCTATTTTTAGGCACGTTTCGATGCCTAAAATTCGCAGTCATTGGCGACCACGGGATAGGACGACTCAGTCTGTCGAATCCACGAACATATCTGCACAGAAAACACCCAAAGGAGCATCAAACTGACACAAAACAAAGATGCAATAAAGCACAGCACAATGCTCTCCCTACCCCTGGCAGAACCAAGGCATAACATCCACAAGGAGTAGGCCTAGCATCATCTAATAGAAGATCCGAAGTGAGTCACTAACCAACTGCTCCAACACAGCCAAACTAAAAAGAACTGCCAAAGAGGTTGCCCTAAGTGGTAGTCTGAACTACTTACCAACTAAAGACAACACCACTAGGAGCTCCTACAAGGCGAGGACCCCTATAGCCTGATCAAAGAGTATTTTCCTTCAGTACATGTCTTCTTTTAGGGTTTTTATTTTATTGACATACTGGGGCATGTAAAAAGGAGGGAGCTGAGCGTAGTGACCCAAGGAGAACAGGGCATCGGTCTCAGGACCTGTCTCGGCACCCAAGAACCTACCAAGCCCTCGCAAGGCGACACTTAATCCTTTTCTAACGCTCACTTTTATTTTCGCTCCAACCTTCCTTGTTTTGGTATTATTTATCCAGCAAGAAGCCACCCCTAGAGAGACAAGGTATCGGCCCCGGGTCTGACTCGTCCCCAGGGACATACCAGGCCTTCGCAAGGCAATGATCAACTGCTTATATATTTTCATTTCTTTTCTTTTCTTTGATAGGGGTTAGAACCCCTTTTTACACACCTTCGTATTGATATTCATCTTTTAGGACAGTCAGGATTTCTTGGCATCATCATTATGATCTTCTAGCAGGCTTCTCTAACTGCCTCACTACTAACAAGAACTCCTAGAACGGCTGCCTAGCAGGTTAGCAGGACAGGGCCACTAGGACTTCCTTCTAAAACAGGTCTTTCAATGCCTGACAATGTCTTTACAGGAGGCAATGACTACTCCGACCTCCCTCAAATATACTTAGCCTAAACCTGTGACTTCATGCCTTGGTTGCCGGTCCCCAACAAAAAGTATCCCCTCAACAATTACAAATACACATATAACAGGAAAGAAAGGTACTCGTAAAGGAGAGGTATCACCTGGATTGGCCACAAGAAGCTTCCATCGCAGCAAAGGCTCCTCCAGGCTCCACCAAATTCCACGAACCACGAAATCTGTCCAGCACAACACTAAAACAAAAACCCAATTAAACGCACCCGCACTAGATAGGGAAATGGCCCTCTTGGCCTAATGAAATCAGACATGACTTTGCTACTAAACTGTATCGGCCCTCTTGGCCTAATGAAATAAAACAATACTATGCATACCATCCTCCTGGAAATAACTATGATAGACAGCAAAGCATACTATTCCCAGGGGAACAGGGCTTGTAGCCCTAAACTAGGTGCAGTAGATTATGACCTATCCCTCCTGCGTATATCGCAAGAGGTGTTCGCATCACATGTCGTTGAATCAGTCTGTGGGTCCGAGATAATAAAGGCAGATGAGTCTCGCTTACCCTCTGCATCACCCAAATCAACCATCGTCTGCCAAAAAGAGCATGTTCAAAAAGCATACCCCACAAACGACCAGGTCCTGTCTCACCATCAATAGATATATCGGAACAAGGGCCACAATTAAAGAAGAGGTCCTCTTCATACGCAAGATTAGCCAAAGAATCGGCAAACTGATTCCAATTCCGTGGAATCAGCTGAAAAGACACTCTATCGAATTCGTCTAGCAGGGCTATGGCAGTATGATGGTACATACAAAGGATGGGGTTCCGTACCATGTACGTCCCATTGAGTTGATTTAAAACCAACTGAGAGTCCCCTTTCACCAACAACTGGCGGATACCACCCTTTTTTGCAATATTCAAACCCATGATCAGGGCTTTGTATTCGGCCATATTATTAGTAAAATTCGCCCCGAGATAAGCAGCTAACTTCATGACAATGCGTCGTCGGGGGTCTCGGATGACAACTCCTACACTTCCTTTTTTGCATGCACCCCTGGACGCCCCATCAAAGTACAAGGTGTACGTCCATAAAGGGTTTACATATCCTGCCATCCTGGACTCTACGCGTAATTATGGTAATCGAAATTCAGCATATTCAACGGGTGGACTGTAGGCTCCATCCCTCCATCATCATTGAATTCGACAGGGATGCTCGTCAAAATTTGTAGGCAGTGATGGCAGAAGACCTTGATTTCCCAAATAAATGTCCCGCCTTCTTGCTCAATCACCTTGTATCCTTTGCTCCACCAAATGAGCTTCCCCTGATGATACCTCTGTTCCAAATATGGGTGTTCTAAATAAGGGATCAGACGACCCATCAACCTCTATCACGATTTCCTTGCAGATGTTTGATCGATCTTGCCTAGACCTGCAAGGCAGTCATAGCATTAATATAATCAGAAGTAATAAGGTTTAATCTTATTAAGATTAACCTTATTTTTAAATTCTATCCCCTCAAGGTCAGCTAACAACACTATAGATTTATTCTTTCCTATCCTAACAATCTGATAAGGCCCATCCCATTTGGGTTCTAACTTGCCTGGGAATAATTCATGTCGTGCGTCATAATACAGAACAAGCTGTCCTTTCTTGAAGGTGTATTTCTTGGCTTTAAGGTCGTGTAGCTTCTTCATTCGGCGCTTCGCCACTTCTTGGTGCAATAAGCTCTGCAACTTAAGCTCATCTAAATGTGCCAGTGTCGTCAAGCGCTCAAAAAGAGCGTCTTCATCGCTCAAAGAATGATTGATGGCGAACCGAAGAGTCGGCAGCTCAATCTCTAAAGGCAAGACACACTCCTCCCCATATACTAACTTGAACGGGGTATGGCCAGTGGCTCGTTTGAAAGTCGTATTATAGGCCCACACTGCCACGTATAACTTTTTATCCCAATCCCGTTTCTTTTCCAACACAGTTTTGGACAGGATCCCCACAAGCTGCTTGTTGGTGCTTTCAACCTGACCATTGGCTTGCGGATTATATGGGGTTGTCTTGTTATGCTTGATATTCCACAACTCTGTCAAACCTTTGATCACCTTATTCAGGAAATGGGTTCCGCGGTCCGACACTAATTCTTTCGGCGGACCAAACCGGCATATTATCTGCTCTAAAAGGAAACTAGCAGTTTCTTTAGCATCATCTTTCCTTGTTGCTCGTGCTTCTGACCACTTTGTGAAATAGTCAGTTGCTACAATGATGTATCGCTTTTGCGTAGTCGATGACGGAGTAATAGGACCCACAAAGTCTATTCCCCACTTCTCAAATGGAAGTATCGCCATAATAGGGGTGAGTGGTCGTTTCCTATTCTCTCGACTATCATGTCATTGGCAAATATCGCATCGCTTAACATACGCAAACGCATCCTGGAAGATGGCAGGCCACCAATAACCTGCTCTTAAAGCCTTCTGTGCTGTAAGCCGTCCAGCAAAATGGCCACCGCAAGCAGAATCATGGCACTCTTCCAAAATGAATGGCACCTCGTCAGGCATCACACACCGGCGATAGATGTCATCAACCCCTTGCCGATATAATGTACCTGCGATCAATGCAAACTTTAACGCTTGCTGCTTAATTTTCCTTTTCTCAGCCTTAGATAACTCGGATCCCGCCTCCCCCGTTGATAAATAATGCGTTATTGCAGCATACCAGGAGGGAATAGATGCCGTATCTATTTTAAATATCATCTCCATGTCACTACCTTCAGCCACAGATTCTTTCGGCTCCCCAAAGTCCACTAGTCCACGATGCCTTGCAACCTTGGTGGCTTACTCTTGATTTCATAATCAAATTCTTGCAAAGTGATTAACCACTTCGCTAGACGGTCAGGCGGCTGTAGCTTATTCATCAATAGTCGAAGTCCCTCCGCCTTCGTATAAAGTATGACTTTCTCATAAAGAATGTAATGCCTAAATTTCTTGGTCCCAAAGACCATCGCTAGACACAGCTTCTCCATGTAGGTGTAATTGATTTCGGATACCCCCAGCTTCCGACTAGCAAAAGCAATCGGGTGGTACCACTTCTCTTCCCAAATTTGGGCTAAACAGCAGCTGATACTATACATGGTGGCTGCTGAGAATATATAGAACACCTCACCTCTTTTAGGTGCTTTTAAAACGGGCGCTCTTGCTAGCTCTTGTTTCACATCCTCGAATGCTACCTTACAAGGGTCACCCCATACAAATGAACAGCTAAAGGACAATAAATTTGTAAGTGGCAACGTTCTTTCTGCTAAGGCGTTAATGAATCTACGGTAGTAACCAACCGAAGACAGAAAGCTATGAACTTCTTTCGGAGTGCGTGGTGGACCCATGGCAACTATAACTTTGACCTTCTCGGGGTCTGTCGCAATTCCTACCGAACTGACCACATGGCCCAGCAATAGCCCATAAGGTACTCCAAAAGCACACTTCCGTGGGTTTAGGGCGATGCAAAATTGTCTACAGCGCTCAAAGCATTTTCTCAAAATGATCAACTGCCTTTCTCTCACGGTGGCGGCCCCTAAGTCATCAATAAACACCCTCAACTCTTCAGGGGATATGTCACCGAATGTCTTATCAGCTGTTCGTTGCCACGAACCAGGCGCATTGCATAAACCAAAGGCCATCACATGGTACACAAAAGTACCAAATACGGTAATGAAAGTTGTTTTCAACTTGTCCTCTTCTGCAATTGCCATTTGGTTATATCCTGCAAAGCAATCCATAAATGAATATATCTCCCTACCCGCTAATTGATCCAAAATCTGGTCAATAAATGGTAATGGGTAGTAGTCCTTAACTGTCTGCTTATTCAGCTCCCTAAAGTCTACACATAAACGGATTTGATTATTCTTCTTCTTTCTAATCACAACTGGCGAACACCATTCCGTGTGTTGCACAGGAAAAATCAAACCCGCTTTTCGAAGCTTCTGTAACTCTTCAAACAGCCCGTCCCTCAATTCGAAAGGCATACGCCTTACTTTGTGCCGTACAGGACGACTGCCCTCTTTCAACGGAATTGTATGAACAGCAAGGCTAGGAGGGATGCCTCTCAACTCATCATAACTCCAGGCAAAGATATCACGGAATTCCTGGATCAAGGCCACATAGTCCTCCCTTTCTGCTGTGCTGAGCATAGAGCCTAATTTGATTGGCCACGAATCATCAAGCGTACCAAGGTCTAGCTCGATAACATCTGCATCTCTTATACGATCTTGGGCCTCTATCGGCTCGTTCAAAGTGATCTGATAGATGTCCTCTGTGGTGGATCCTTCCTTGGACTCATCACTCGATGATGTCTCACTGCCAGATAAATCTTCTAATGTCTCCAATTCTGTAGAAGATAGAGGAGCTCTCTCACTCTGCGGGGACTCAGGATAAGCATCAACCACCACACGCTGGGCACCTCTGCCGAATATCAATCGACCGGCGGGTATATCCACTTGGCAATCCGCTTGCAAGATCCAAGGTCGTCCAAGTAATACTTGGTAACTTGGCCGCCCTGCAAAACGAATCACCCTAAAGTCCAACAGGCATTCTACATTTGCAACAGTGACATGGACCTTAGTAATGCAGCCTTCCGGCTGTCTCAAACTATCATCTGCCATTCTGAGAATTGTGGAGGTATCTTTCTGGATTGCAAGACCCAACCTTTCCATCAGTTCAGAACTCATAATGTTGACCGATGATCCCGTGTCGACAATAGCATAATCTACTAATATCCGATCGACATAGGCTGCAACCCTTGGGCAATGCTTCTCAGCATGCTCGAACCAGTCATCACCAACTCGCGCAATACCCAAAGGTTCTACAATATACCCGGTACGTAGGATCTTTCTAAATTCCTTACGCACTCCTGGGGAAAGTTTAATAAGCTGTAAGAGGTTCACATCCGGCTTGACTTCGCAAAGAGAGCTCGCCAAATCGAATTCATGATAGTTCGATAGAGCTCGCTTTTCACGCCAAACCATCCGCTCTTTAGGTCGCTGAACCGGCTTTATTGCCTCTTTCTTAACTTTCACCTTCTTCTTGGGTGGTTCCTTATCGGCTCTACTTTCTACGGGCTTCAAAGGTCCCCCTTCCAGGGCAGGATCCAGAACTTGCGTTCCTTTGTCACCTTGTTTAGGGTTTCCGTCGACAGGCTTATCAATGTCGGCTTCTCTACCCTTTTTACCTCTTGTAAGGACAGCTCGTAGATTAGAGGTTTCAGCATCATTAACGCGTACAGCCTCAATCAAACTAACCCCACTACCACTTGGTAGCTCCTCCACTGTAGTCTTTGGTCGTTGAAGTATTTGTTTAGGCCCGTCCTCTCGCTGGGAATCATTTCCTTGGGCACGATGATTAACAGGCCCGGGTTGCCGACTACCTCGCTGGAGGGAACTAATCTTACTCCAGCAAGTAGCTGCTAAATGGCCAGATTTTCCACAAATGTCGCACTTAACATTTGGGCAATTTCTTGGATAGTGCTGCCCGCCACACCATTTGCAACTAAACCTCGACGGTGCACCCTCCTCCGAGTATCTACTTCCTATCAAATTTTGTTGTTTTTTAAGGAAGTTGACATCAACAGCTATTTGTCGATACTGCTCCGTAATCATGTCGGTATAATGCTTCATCATGTCCTTAACCTCGCCAAGAACATTGGAAGAACTCGACTCATAGCCTTGGTCATTACCATGTCGCTCCATCGGCCTAACAATTCGATTAGGCACAGGTTGTTGAGTCACAGGCATGGTATTAGGATTGACCGCCTGGCCTCCACCATTTGGAGCCATTTGACTGCCCGTCGGCATCGACATGCTAGGGGGAGCTGGTAATAAAGGGACATTCTGTATCATGTTCCCTCTCCCATTAGGGTTAGCCATCGCTATCCCTTGGCCACTACTGCCATTGGCTATTGCCATATTGTTTCCCAATACTAAACCCATGTTCGAATTGCCTCTAGAAGCATAGGCTGCTTGTAGTCGGGATTCCACCTCTTGTGCTCGTGTAATGGCAGTATCTATATCCCCCAAGGGGACACTACTCAACTGCAATTGGATATTAAAGTCCAAACCATGTAGGAAATATTGCAATTGGGCAGCTGCGGGGATAGGGATAGAGGTGTCCAACTTACGGAAGACCTCTTTTATCTTCTTCGCATAAGCACGAATATCCTCGTGTGGATCTTGGCGGGTCACGTTGAGTACACGCAACCAATATTGCCCACCCCTTTCAGGGGCAAACTCCCTTCGAAAAGCTCCATAAAATGCATCAATGTTCAATATAGTTCCGGCTTCTAAACCATGATACCATATAGCGGCTCTTCCTTTGAGAGTCATATTGAAGAACATCATTAAATGCCCTTCTTCTTGAATGCGACAGTTAAACATCAGCTTTTGAAACTCCCTAATGTGGAGTTCCGCATCTTCCTCAACTAACCCATTAAAAATGGGTAGCGGGTAACCTAGAGCCGGCAAATCCGTCGTTCCTGCTGGAATTGCAATAAGCTGCGCCATGACGCGGATTGGATTTGCACTAGGAATAAAGACCGGTGGGGTTACACCTCCCGTACTTGACGTGGATTGGCTTTTAGAAGGAAGGGGAGCACTAGAGCTTCCACCTTCTCCTAACTTACTGCTTGGGGTCCTAAGACCACTAGATCCACTCCCTCGTAAGGGTTCAGCACCGCTACGCTTAGGGGAATATCTCCTAAAAATTTCAGCACGTCGCCTAGCTCTTTCGTCTCTTTCTTGCTTTTGGATTTCTGCTAGACGATGCTTATCAATAAATAACGGATCAATCTCAGTATCCTTTGGCATAAACTACTAGTTGGTCCTTAAACAACCAGGATTCGAGAACCGCCACTTTTAAGCGGCTCTCGGCAGACGCACCACTGATGGACCTAAAAAACGGGCCGGCACTGGCTCATGCACTAGCCGGACCTCGTCACTACGCACAAGACAACCCCTCGGCCTCGCGGCCAGGAGCGTCTATCAAAATCCCTGCCTTCCTAAACATTGCGTTTGTAATACGTTGTAGTCCAACTGATCCTAACCCAATATTACTCCTCAGAGGGAGTCCCTTTCACATGGCCAAAAGGCTCGAATCACATACACATGGGGTTCCTCCTACGGCTGAATGCCGTCAACCCTCTGCGACTCTCCTACACCTTGGGGATTGGCCCCTCGATGCGTCCCTCAACATTTAGACATTTCGCACAAACGTCGCTCAAGGTACCAAATAAGCGTATCCAGGAATGTACCATTGTCCTTACTTGATTTCCCCTTTAGGATCCCACGACTAGCCTACAGCATAGGAACCTCACGCTCTCAACGGTGGGTCAAGGGCCTACTGAAAACAATTGCTATGCGTATCCAGGAGCTGACTCTGATACTTTTAATTTCCTCTAAATGATCATGCAAAGAGGTGGATGCCTAGTGCTCAAACATTTTAAAAAAAACCAGCAGCGTGCAAGTGCAAAACATCTCTTTCATGCTTTTCTTTCTAACCGCTTTGTGCTTCGCTGCAACACCTAGCACCGAAGTGATCTTCGTGCTACTAGGTTTTAATTTTTATCATTATTATTCCGTCCTAGATGGGATGCATATAAAATCAGCAAATTATCCCTCATGCTCAGCGGCATTTAACCATTTTTTCCACAACTCTACCCTTCCCCGTTTTGATAGTGCATCATTGCATTCATTTCTTTTAGGGTTTCCTTGTCATTTTATGTGGAGAAAGGAAGGAAACACGCACTAAAACATATAAACAAGGCTGAACTGAAGCATAACTTCATGCCCCAGCCTTGCTATACATCAACAAACATAAATCCTATTTTTCTATATTTTTCGTAGCCCCAAATGTATTTTTCCCCTATTTTTCATGGTTTTTTTATCATTTTCCCGCCATTTTCTTCATTTTCTTGTATTTTTTTAAATTGCTGAAAATGAAAACCAGTTTGTGGGCTGTGGCCCTTAGTTCATTTGCAAAAAAATTGAAAGATTAGTTGATGTGTATCGACGGTTTTCCCCATTTATATGCTCAAAAAATCCCATTTTTCCCATTTTTCTATGCTTTTGCGTGTATTGTTTGAATATTTACGACCATAAAATGCGTATTTCTCTGATTTTTTCCTTTTCCTTTTATGAACAACAAGAAAACAGCAAGAACCAAATTTATCTTCTAATCATACTCCATAGGAACACATTTTGGCAAAGCATTTTGCAAAAAAACCATCATTTTCTTCATAAAATTCTTATTACCGGTTTTTTTTCGGGTTGCGGGTTTTCAATTGCGCACACCGAGACTGATTTCCAGCCATGCCTTCAGCCCGAAATCAGTAAATTATCTTCATCATGGGTGTTGGAGCGATCCCCCTTCATCCGGGCCGTCATCCATCAAGCATTCTCCATCTCCTTCTTGCATACGCGAACTAGGCTTAAGAGGAGAGAGAGGGAGGAGAGAGAAAGACTGGTTTCCCCTCTTCTTCCACGGGCAGCCATTGCGTGCGTGAAGACAAGCGATTGGAGGCGAAAGAAATCAGAAGTCGGGCTGTGTCTTCATCTCTTCCTGTCTCTCTCATCGTGGATTTGGCATTTGGGGGGGGGGGGGGGGGGTGGCCGTTTTTTTTCCTGCGCGCTGCCGCCATGCCACTCCCTTGGATGATACAAAAAAAAATTTTGGGGGGGAGCCAAAAGGCACCCCCAATGGCCCCCCTCCTTCATACCTTTTCATATTTGGCCATATTAGGTCTCGGCCGGCCGGTTTTGGGCCAACTCTCGCGTGCGAACTCCGAATTGCGTTCTGAAAATTTCTGTGACTTCCTCTTCGCGTCCCGCACTGCCTGGCATCTTCAGTGACCACCACAGGCACTCGAAAAAATTACAAAAATTCACAGAGCGTCTCATGGGCGCCCGTCAAGCACTTGACGCTTAAAATCGTCCTGGATCGAGCCGCCGCCTTCGCGATCAAATATTTTTCCCAGCTTTTCCACATTTTTCCGCTATTTTTAGGCATGTTTTGATGCCTAAAATTCGCAGTCATAAGGGCTTGTAATCCACAAATCGTCTAGGGTTTGGACAATTTGGGGAGATATGACCCTTTTTTCCACACCTATAACATTCCACCTCTGATCTCTAACCACTGCCAGACTGTCGTCCTCTGTAACTTTGAGAGGGAAACCTCCTTGAACGAAATTAGGACCAAATTCCCTAGGCTTTGGTCCAATATCCTGTGTTGTCATTTTGGATTATAGAAAGTTGAATCTTGCATTTTCATCTTTCTGTCTTCGTTCGTGCATCTCTTTCAGAGAGCAAATATCCTATGTATGGTTCTTCCTCAAATAGTAGGAACTGAAGGCTCCAGGAATGGTTGGTTTTCGGGTACATTCAGTGGCTAAATGTCTCGCTTGATGACACTTTCCGCACCATGTATTAGAGCGCATCACATCTCTCCCAACTCCCGTAGGGGTGGATATATTGGCGGTATTCACCTTTAGTGTCTATAGCTGCTCTGTAATCACATCCATAAGCTCTTTCTTGATACTTACAATTGAGTTGAATAAGTAGTCCTTCAGATTTTCACCTCTTGAAGTACTTGTAGTAGGGTTTTGGGAAGCTTCTGTAATTACTCCATACACTGGTTGGGTCGATCCAGAGGGTCCTCTATTCTGGTTTTGATTCAGAGCTCCTACTTAGACTTGGGATTGTTGATTCCAGTTGGTAAGGTTCCACTGTTGTTGAGTCGTCGTTGGAGGAATTGTTTGAGGCCACTGTTGTTGTGGTTGAACCATCATTTGGGGCACTGTTGTATGTGGCGACCACAATGGATTAGGTGCATTATACTGTGGCACTGTTTGCATATGGGGATAGGGGTAGAGAACTGTCCCTAGGACTGCATTTGGTAAGTATACCATTCCTGGCATGGGAGGAGGTAAGACTCGTCTTCGTGGAGTCATTTGATAGCCTTGCTTCAACTTTGTCATACAATCTTGCACCTTCCACTGCAGCTTGCAGATTCACTAGTCTTTTCAATTCCACGAACTTACAAACTTCTAGTTGTAGGCCTCTAAGGAACACTCCTTTCTGGATACCTTTATCCAAATGATGGTTAGTCCATCTCTTCAAGATGGATTCCATTCGCGAGACATAAGCTTCTACTCTTTCTCCAGAGGATTGACTTAGGTTCATGAACTCCTCTTGCATCCGCTCTTCAAAACCTTCATGCCTGAATTTAGTGAGGAAGGCCAACTTCAGGTCGTCCCAAGTGCCAAAATTT
Organism: Lygodium microphyllum; assembly: GCF_053477565.2. Classification (NCBI taxonomy): domain Eukaryota; kingdom Viridiplantae; phylum Streptophyta; class Polypodiopsida; order Schizaeales; family Lygodiaceae; genus Lygodium; species Lygodium microphyllum. The sequence continues at coordinate 83,251,262 of NC_141160.1, forward strand.
TATGCTTCTTGTCTCTCATACCACTGAAATGCCGCGCCCTTGAAAGTGGTGGGGAATATTGCTAACCAATGCTCAAAGGTTCTGGCATTGTTAGCCACACATGCTACCATAAATTCTGCTACATGAAGATCAAGGTCTTCATTGTACTCTCCCTTAAAAACTGGCAATGGGACTACATTTGCTGGCCTGTCATCAATATTTCCAAGATGAATCTGACTAGGAAGGGGACCTTGAGTTGCCATGGGGACTTCTGTAAAGAGTGCTTTTAGGGCATCAAAGGAGGCTTCTGCTATGAGCTCGTTCTCGGCCTTGATTTTTACCTTCTCTCTTCTTACGTACCTCTAGACTCGTTCTAATACTTGCCTCTTGATTGCATCATTCATCAAGGGATTGGCTCCAATCGATTGGTTTGTACTCAATAGGATAGTATCAGAAAGGGGTTCAGTCTCGGGGGGATTCTCTGGCCAACATCTCCTCTACTTCATTCTTTTCAACATCTCTGAATTTGGCTTTCAAACCACTACAGAGGGGGAGATATTCAATTTTGAAAGTATCAAAACTCATTCTTCTTAGGATCATTGTTGTGCCATTATAATAATGCCAGCTTTTGATGGTTTCAATAATGTATGTTGTGAAAAACACTGTGTCTACCAACTTCCAGTGGGTTGCTAATTAGACAAATAGAAGATTGTCAGTGCACCAAGCATCCCACGTATCTTGCTGTTGAGCATCCACGAACAAATTCCAACTATTTTCCTTGTTTTCGTGGACCTCCACAGACCATGACTCCTGAAGCTTCTTCATGATCTCCTACTTGATGATGTCTGGAAACTTCTTAATGAATACCAAATCTTCCATGGATAGTCATTCTCTCTGCTTCTGCTCTTCAGTTTGTTTCCAAACAATTTGCCACCAAGATGCAAGTTTCTGTTGCTTCAACAGGAAGAGGAAACAATCCACCACATAGAGCATGCATAATGATGGTAATATGTTTCCGCCATTGTGGGATGAACTTCTTGTGGAAAGTGGCTTTGATAATGAGAATCTCCAACTCTTCACTGGAAGAAGGAACTTTGTAAACATCCATTGAATTCTCCTCTTCTTGGTAATGCCACTTCCTTGATTTTCAACCTCTTCTGATGCTTGTTGATGGTAAGTTTCCCCGGCTGCACACCAAAAACATGGAGCCCCAAGAGAGACACCAAGGAAAGGGAGATTCTACTGCAATAAAATCAATCTTGTAACATAAAAAAGCTTTTATTTCATTCTTTTGATGACCAAAACAAAAAAAATAACAAATCTTCACGCAGCATCATAGTAGATATCTCCCACGGATTTGATAGAATCAATCATAATCTTCAACATCTTCATAGAATCCATCAATAGAACAAAGAACATAAAAGAATACAACATTTTTGAATGGAAATCAATCACATAGTATTCATCTTCAATGTCTTCATAGTTCTCTCTCTTAATCTCTCATATACAGTTACACTGTTTTGATAGAATTGGCTATCTCTGGATCTCTCTCTCTCTCAATAGTACATCATTTTCTCACTACAATACTCTAATAATGACTCTCAATAATCCTTCTTAGGTCGTGGATGCATCTCCCAAGAGGTATATCTGATGTGAAGAGGCACCAGAGCCACTACAGTGTCTCTTCATAGCTCACTACTATCACTATCACTCCAGTCTTCTCTTCAGTCTTCAACAGCTGCTTTTTCCATTTGTTTCAGATATTTTGAACTTAGATTCATCCTTTCCAAAAGTTAGAAAACTTTCCCAAAGTCACACATACATTCTACAAAACACTTACAGAAGATCTACAGAACAGAACAGAATAGGAATATAGTAGATACAGAACATAGACAGAAGGTTTACGAAGGGTTACAAAAGGTCATCATAGAACAATAGATTCTTATAACTCATACTAAAACCATTCCAAACTATAAAAAACTATTCAATAAACTTTCAAAATATTTCAACCTTCATCAAACATCAATCCATGCTTCATACAGAAGAAAATCAGAACAAAACAGAAGCTATACATAAGGTATCATAACCAATCAGAACCTCAACAGAACCTATCAGAACATCATAGAGCTTTTTATTTCCCATAAGAATCATCATGAACTTCCAAAAAATAATCAATATCATCCAAAATACTCTCAAACACTTCCATTAACAACCATACATCACTCTAAATCCATCAAAGATTAATCATTCAGACCTAAAAAACAACAAAATTCAGTCAAAAATTCAGTCTTTTTCCACTCTCAACAGCTCTTCTGTTGACAATAGGAGCAACAACTTGGACCTTGATGGGATTGTCAATTCAAGGGATGGGATTGCTTTCTCACACAGTGATGTGGCTGCTGTGCATGCTAAACATATCAGTCTCATGGAAATGGCTTTGCAGTAGGTGCCTCCAGATTTGCATCTGCAAATTTCAATCACCCTCTAGAAAGTGTTCATCTAGAATCCATGATTTTCAAGGGTATAGAAATTGGACCTTACTGTACAGTTGGACCTGGAACCAAGCTGAGAAGGGGTTGCATTGTTCCAAGAAGCACTTGACTCAGACCATCGCCAATGTGCTGAGAATGGACTGTAATCCAAAGATTTGACCATGTGTCCCAAACTTATGGGAAATTCCCATATTCCCCAATATGATGTTTTTTGTCTCTTTGCTTACTCTGCTCTTTGTATTCATGTCCTCACTGCTTTTCACACCTCAATTTGTGAGGCTTATCAAAGTAGGGGAAACAAGGTTGTTGCAGGGATCATTCTAAAGCCAAACCTTTAGCACATACTGTTGTCTTGTTGTGATGTGTACCCTAGGGTTTTCTGAGGATTAAAAAAAGCCCAAAGAAATTAAAGATAAAGCTCAAATCTCCATCACATGAAGTGCCAATGCCATGGCTATGATCTCTTTGTTGATTAAGCTCTTCTAATGGAGTTTCTTGCTGAGAACAGTGAAGATTTTTCCTCTTGTCCTAAAGTAAAAGTTTGTTAAACACCACAAATGGTGCTTATTCTCCTCTAAATCACGAATGGAAGGTCCTCCAACAACTCCTTGATGTCAATAGGTGAAGATGAAGGAGCTAAATGAAGTAAAGCCTGTGGTGTGCCATGAAACTTGGAAGAGGTTTGGGAAAGTTGAATAAGATGAAGAAGACTCTTTGAAAAGTAACTATGTTCAAGTCTTCCTTGACTTCAATGAAGGCTCTTTTTTCAAAATGCTTGTCAAAATTTACCTAAAACTAAGTGTTACCTACTATTTTGATCATCCACCGCCATATCTGCCCTTGAAGATCTCCAGATATAGTCTCCTACTAATTGTAAAGGACCTACAAACCTCTCTAGTCACTGTCTATGTCAAGAACCTATAGTACTTGCTTGAAATTGGTTTTTATGGAGAAAAATTGAAGTGAAATAGAATGAAAAATGGATCAAAGACCAATGCTCTGATACCACTTGTCAAGAAGTGAACTGGAGAGAGATGATTGCAAAAGAGAGAAAAGAAGAAGTGCAGAAGTGAGAGAAAGAGAGTGAAGAGGAGAGAGAAAGACTAGAATAGGAGAGCGAAATACATGAAAGAGAAAGAGAGATGGCTGGAAGCCATGAAAGGACATGAAGAGCTAAAGAGAGAAGAAGGAAAAATGTAAGAGATGGGGAATATAGGGGAAAATATGGAAATAAAAATAATGGAGAAAAATATATACTACACTAGTGGTATAACACACACATACACACAGTGAGAAAAAAATAAGACAAAGAAAAATGCCCATAATAATCAAATATATGGAATTTCTAAAACTAGTGCAAATGCAAACACAAAGAATAAGATAGAGCTCTTGGCATTCGAAACAATACCATGACGAGTTTCTTGCTTCATGCAACCCAAATGGTGCCTTGAGCTTCTTCCAATTGCACATATGAGTACGAAAGAAAAAGAGAAATGGTGAGAAGAGAAAAAGACAAAGAAAAAAACAAAAAAAACAAAAAATACTCTTTATATCTTTATTTAGTAGTGATGTAATTAAGACATTAATCAAATTCTCTCATGACAAATTTGTCTAAAAATTGGCTCTAATGATCCATCAGGCATTAATTCATAGAGAGAGAGAGAGAGAGAGAGAGAGAGAGAGAGAGAGAGAGAGAGAGAGAGAGAGAGAGAGAGAGAGAGAGAGAGAGAGAGAGAGAGAGAGAGAGAGAGAGAGAGAGAGTCACACAACTATAAACACATGTGCGCTCTTTCCGATCTCCCCAGTCTTCTTCTTCTTTTTGTCATGAAAGTACTCATTTCCATGAGAAAGGGTAATAGTTTGAAGTTTGAGTACTTTTCATTTTTGAGTACTTTTCATGAGAAAGGGTAATAGTTTGAAGTTTGAGGTTTGGAGATCACCTTTCATCTAGTGTGTAGGTTTGATGTAAGACTCAGGAGGTCCTTCAATCATAATATGCATAGACATAGATTGACCATACTTACCAAACACAAGGCATTCATGCAAGCATCAAGCTTGTGCCGCCATTGATACTTCTATTCATGCCAACTTACTTCATCATTTAAATGTGCCTCAAATATAACATTGAAAATATCTTATATTTTCTAGAGAATACTAGTATTCCCTCATTTGCATTGCTAGGCATAATAGACTCAATAGTGCCTCAAAAGATAACATTGAAAATATCTTATATTTTACTAGTATTCCCTCATTTGCATTGCTAGGCATAATAGACTCAATAGTTCAACTCAATAAATTGAACTTTTAGTACATTTGTTCTCTTCTACTTTGACACTCATGTGTATCACTATCTCTTTTTCCTTTAAAAAATGCAAAGACATATAATGTTAACTAAATAGAAAAAAGATATATTGATTGAATATGAATAGTATGTCCTAGATCCATGTTGCTAGGTCAAAGGCTCACATATCTTAATGCATGTTGTGGAGTGTAGAAGGCTTATGAGTACAACACCTACAATGCCACAAAATAACAAATTCATAATACAAATAGCATTAATTTAGAATTTTCCTTTTTGATAACTTCAATTTCAAAATTGGAAGAAATCTATGATATTAGAAAGCTCATTTAACATTAAACCTTAGTCTTCTGTGAACACACTCTACTATATTGGGATGGTGGTACATTTAAAGAAGGGGACCTTGTATTAGATCTGTGATGTGTATTACAAACTTTGCATTGAAATACTAATGTTTTTCCAAAAGAAAAAATTTGGGACTTGAATCATATAAGTTTCTAAATTCATTTAAACTACAACAATTTAGTGCATCAAAGTTCAAATTTCCTCTCTTCTCTCCTTTTCATAGTAGGTTAATTTATGAACACATTGTGGTGCATGATCCACAAATGCCTAGATATTTAAAGTATGGAAATACAAGGTAGGCCAATCAAAATTCCACTTGGTCTTCATAAAGCAAACAAAACCACATAAGACCCATTAAACTAACCTACTTTTCTTCAAAATTTTGAAAGTAATGTAAATATAAGGCATTCATCCATATGTGGATGCTTGAAGGGGAGATATATTGATAAGAGTGAGAAGAAGAAGACCTTCATGAGGAGGATCACATGATAGCTTGTAATTGGTATGCCATTTCACACAAAATAAAACTTTGTTGTTGTTGAGATTGTGCCAAGTAGTCACCCCATGCGCTCCACTACCATGCTTGGCCAAACTATCAAACACGATAGCACCTCGATTCAAGTGGAGCATCTATGTTAGTTGTCCAAACCCTACTTGCTTGAAACCATTCATTCATTCCTAGTTGCACTTTTGGTAACATCTATTCCTTGGATTTTTCTATCGAGTATTGTATTTGCATTCATTAGACTCTAGCCAAGAGTGATGACTTGTACATACATTCACGATGCTTTCCACAATCATCCATTGAGAATAGCGAGAGACAACTTAATTCCCTCCCTAACCACCCTTTTGATGACATCTATTACTTGGTTTTTCTCATTGGGTATTATACTTGCATCCATCAAACTCCATAGTAGGGAGTGATGACATATATGCATGAGTCATGATGTTTTTAAAAGTCCCACTCTAAAAACAGTGAGAGGTAATAGTGAAACCTTACATTTAATGACTAGTGACCACCCTATTGAGGCATCTTGGACTTAATAGTCATAATGTTGAGGCATCTTCCTCTGTCTGTCCATTAGCCACTTTTTACGTTTTACATTGTCCTTGTCCACTTATGATAGAGTGATAGTAGGTAACCAACATCTTGCCCATGTCAAGCCCACACCATGAGAGAGAGAGAGAGAGAGAGAGAGAGAGAGAGAGAGAGAGAGAGAGAGAGAGAGAGAGAGAGAGAGAGAGAGAGAGAGAGAGAGAGAGAGAGAGAGAGAGAGAAGCTTGCTTAGTTGTCACATGCACAAACAAGATGGCTTGGCATGGCATGCATTATGACATGCCAACCCCTCCTTATCCATTTGTAGATACATGCAAGTCCATTATACCTCCTTCAATATGCCCATGATCTTCTAGACTATCCACATTGCAATAAATGTAGCATTCAAAATGATCATAGTAATAACCAAGAATATGAAGAGAGGCAATAAAGAGAATAGAAGTTGCATGTATTCCTATCCATCCATGGCAACTACAAAGAGGAGGGTGAGGGCAAAGATTGATATAGAAAAGGTTGACACCCACCTTAGCTTCCATGTAAAGGTAATCATTGATGTTGCTTGAGACATAGAGATAGAAATTCTTTTAAGTTTTTGCACATCGATCAGAGAAAGAGAGTAGAGTAGAGTAGTTTATTATTTTTCACAGAAGGCCAAATTATGACCCTGGGACCTTTCCACATATACAATGATTCTCCTCCCCCATGGTAGGAAAGGGTAGCTACGATGAAACAATGATCTATGAAGCATGGTTCTTCCGAAAGCGTAACATGCGGGTGATGAGAGCCCCTAACTTCGATGTAGGAGTAGTGGTAAAAAATTGGTGAAGTGGCCCCTGTGAAGGGATATCAAAGTCAGCAGATATGTGTGCATATGCTGGGCATGCCATAATCATGTGCTCCTCTAATTCTATACTCTATAGTCCACACAGCTTGCATAACCTCGTCTCTCTTTCCTGTCCACTCCATGCACCTGTCTCGATCAATAAAGTGTGTGATCGAGTTTGAAGTTGTACAATACTCCATCTACATACTAATAAGAGCGGGTTGGCTATGTATGGTTGCGTGTGTGCCTCTGCCTACATGTAGGATTCCCAACATGAAGGATAGATATGCATACTATAATAAGCAAGTTTTCCATTTGCTCCCTCGCTTTGATGTTTTGCTGCATACAGGTGGCTCCATGATTTAAGATGTGAGCTCAAGCAACCTCAATCCTCCACCTTCAAGCTCCATGCTCCATAGCCACACGCATGAGACAAGAGAAGAGAAGAGAATAGAAGAAGAGAGGAGAAGATGGAGAGCTTCTCCACCATAGTCCCTCATCCTCACACACACTCCCTCACACTCTTGCTCTCCCTGTCTCAAGCACAAGCATAAGCAAGCAAGAAGAGGAAGAGAAGAAGAGGAGAGCCACTTTTTCCACACACCAAGAATGAGCTTCTCTATTCACTTTTTGGCTTTTATACATGTCCTTATCCTTTTGGGCATCCATCCCCTTTTTTGCATGACCGGCCATCTTGTCAAGGTCCTCTTTTCCTATTCCCTTCTATTTACATTATGCCTTCACCTATGCTTATCTACTCTTTACAACTTGGACAAGAGGGAGCCTGGTGCACTTTTACAAAAAATTGAGGATGCCTTTACAATTTAAAATGCGCTTTTGCCTTTGCCTTGACTTTTAAGGTTTCCCTTGTGCTTTTGGACTTTTCTTATTTTATCCTTTTGTCAGGCCACCTTTTTTCGCTTTGCTCCGTATTTTTAAATTTTCTTGAATTTTCTTTTGCGTCCTTTTTCTGTATATGACTATTGGCTGTGTCTTCCTCCTTTTCTTGACTTCTGCTTTTCTTTCCACAGTTGTAGCTTCTGGTGGCACTTCTTGCTGAGCTTTTGATCTTGGAGAGGGTGGTTGTGGGACTTGTTCTTCATCTTATTGCCCCACCTCGAAGTCTTTCCCTACTTCAGGAAGTGGTATGTGTTGTTCTTCTTCTCTCACTGGTTCCTATGGTCCCTATTCCTCTATATACCCCAGCAACTTTTCCTCTTGAGCTGTTAGTCCTACCCTTTAGCAAGTACTCCCTTTGCTCTTGCCTGCTTAGGTTGGTTTCTACTTCTTGTGCCTAGACACACAAGCCATACCTTATGGCTCTGCAAGTAATCTCTGGCTTTTTCTTTAAGGTTTCAATGGCCTCGTCCTCTTCTAGATGTGTGACATCTAAAATGGTTATGAGGAAGGCATATTGCTAGGCTTCCATTCTCATTTGTACATCATGTGCCACCTTGCTCTCTACTAGCACTCTAATGCCTTCAACATGGGCTAGATTGCTTGCCAATTCTTTCACTCTTCCCTCACTCTTGGCCACCCATTCCTCTGATTTTCACTTCATTTCCTGTAGGCCTTCATTTTTCCTTTGTGCTAAGGCCACCATCCTTGGCTCTTGTTCTTTCCACCTTTGGATTACTTCTTCTTTCTCTTTTTTCCAGTGCTTAATTCCCCTTTTTAGACTTTCTTGCTCTTCTAGCTCAGTTAGCAACCTATGCTCCATTTCCTTCATGTCTCTTTAATCTCTTCCTCTTTTTGAGATTTTTTTGCGTCCTCTACTTCAAGTTTGTCCGTTGCCTCTTCGATCCTTTTCAACTGCTCTGTTAATTCTTCATGTTGCAAGAGGATGAGCTTGTACTCCCTTTGCAAGCCTATCAACTCTTATTGTTCTTGCTCGAGCCTTTCTTGTCAATTGTCTTCCTTCTTTTTCTTGGCCTTGAGCTCATCCTTTAGCTCGTCGACTTCCCTTTGGTAACCTGATACTTCATGAATCCTTTCCAATAGGAAGGTTGCCAATGCTTCTCTTGAGCCTACAATTCTGCCACGATTGTCTTCTTTTCCTCCTTTTCTCTTTCTAGCTGTGCGAGAAGCTCCTTGGCATATTTGTCATAGCCCATAGACAATGGCACTACTGTAGGTATAGATGTTGTCAATGCCTCTATCTTCTGCTTCTTAGGATCTTTCCTTGATTAGACATCCGCAACTACCGATCTCTTTGTTTGAGCCATTGGAGCTCCTCCACTCAAATCTGGGGCTATTTCTTCCGTTTTATTCACTAGATATTGCACCCAAGCCATGAGATTACTTGCATCCACCATGCTAGTGATGCCTTAGGTAGTTGTGGTAGTTATTGGTTAGGGCAAAAGAATAGGTGGGATTGAATACAATAGGCCCTTGCCTTTTCCCTAGGTCATCGATGGTGGTTCAATCTTTAGTACTTGGGTGTTGGTGCTTGGGCCTTCCTCCCTTAGTGTACTCATAGTGGCTAAGTCCTCCTCCTTGGAAGGCTATTCCATTGACATATGAATGGCTTGAGCCAAATCTTCCTCTTTCTTTTCCTATGCAACTCTTCTGCCTCTGCTTCTACTTTCCTCCTTCTCTCTTCTTTAGACCTCCTTGACTCCGCCTGCACTCTCTGCAATTCGACGTTTTCTTCCTTGGTCATTCTCTCCCTAATTCTTGCTATTGCTTTTGAGGAGTCTTCTTATTTGGCTTCCTAGGCCCTCCTTGGCTAGATGGTTTCTATTGTTCTTTGCCCTCACTCACTGTCCTTTCACTTGACTGCTCTTGCTCTTTGGGTGGTGATCTTTCAGGTGTCTCTTCCACTTCCTCTTCACCTTCCACCTCTTCCACAGCCTCTTGGATGATGGTGGTTTAGCATCCCACCAAACCCTATAATCAATGCTTTTGATGATTATTTCTTCCTTGCCGTCCCCACTGTGCCCTTGCCATTCCAATTCACTTAATCTTGGGACTTGGCTACAAGGCTCTCTAGCAAGGGCACTCCAATCTAATTATTAAGGCATTGTACCTTTGACTAGAGAATAGAGCATGGATCGTCTTTGCTTGCAACTTAACCATAGGGTTCGGAATATCCGCTAGGCTGATGCCGTCATTGGTGTGGACTAGGGCTTTGTCCATTCCTATCATGCCGTAGACATCCCTTTTAGGCTGCCTTTCAACCTTGTTGACCAAGCCCAATACTCTTTCCACCATTTCTGGGCTCAATTCCACCTTGATCCCGTGGGATTTTTCTCCTTATCTCATTGTTACAATGCTGCAATTCCTATTAGCATCGAAGGTTTGTAGGAAATCCACACACTTGATGTAGTCAATAGCTTGTTCGACCTTCTCCATATGCTTTCCCAGATTGCATTAGTCAACAAGTCGGTTCTTCCATGACCATGTCATCCAAGTTCATGATGTTTTTGAACTTGAACTGGTTGAAGGCCCTTATTTCAGCTGTTAGGCCGCACTTTGCCTATTCTTCTTCCATGAACGGAAGCTTGCCTTTGTCTGGGCCTGCCATCAAAGGTTCCTGTCACAATACCACATCTTACCATTAGTTTTCTTGAGATAATGCTTATGAGACGATAAGAAGATAATGAATGTAAGCTATGAAAAGGCGAAGTGCTTAAGTATAAAACAAAGACTTTTCCTCAAGTAGTCCACACAATCCAAAAAATTTCTGAAATTTTTCCTCAATCATAAGTTAATTTTTATCCGTCCTTTAAACATTGGTTGGTTGAGGTTTGAGACATGGTTTCTTTCCCACCTTACTCCCGCCCCCCTTGGAAATGATGTGAATCATTCCTAGGATTTGAGAATGAAGGGTTAAGGATATCAAGCACAGGCTTGCGGTGCTTCACTTTTACATTAGCCAGGCGTAGAAGTGTGTTTATACTCCAAGTGAGCATGACGGTCCATGTCATGAGGTCTAATACCTATGTGCATAATGTAGGTCAGGACATCAATTAGGAAGTCACCAAAGTTGATCCTGCTAGCAATCTGTAGCTCTTCCTCAGTAAGTTCGATCTAAATAGGGGTGGGTTATGTTATGATCTTCTAAGGATCGATTGCGAGTGATGGCCAATATTCTAAAGGAGGTAGGAGCTACATAAGTAGGGTCATACTCAGAGGTTTTGATGGTGCATCTTTGCTCGACATTGATTATGATTGGATAGCCCTCTTGTTCCCATTGAAGACAGAGAGCATACCATTTATATAGAAAGGAGGAGTCAATGACGGCTAGCATTTTAAGTTCTTCTAGCTCTTGCTTTGTAGTAGAGACTTTGCTCTTGCTATAGGAGGTGATTAGCCTTTGTTGTTTGCGAGCTTGCTCGCAATAAATCTTAGTGGTGGTGATCGATTCCTCAGCCCTAGCATGGGGAATTTAATGAACATGAACTCAAATTCTTCCCATGTACATGGTATCGTGCGCACATCAGTTGCTAAAGGCTCATTTAGGAGGCCTAAGTCATCCAACTGTTCGTAGCTTTTATTAAGCATTGTGAACGTAGCATCCAAGCATCTAATGCATGTGACCAAGTAATTCCCCATGTTCTCAGCTAGATCAGAGACCAACGTAAGAATAGATCTTCTCTCATAAGAGGGTTTAAGGCTTGCAGGAGGTTGGGGTTTGACTATGTTGGATAGCTTAGCAAGTGGTGTTTCCCACTTTGGCTGATTCTTAGGGTACAGGCTAGCCCACCACTTGTCTGATGGGTGTTGTGGGAGCTCACGCTCAACTACCAAGACCCATGGACCACTTATTGTTCAAGAGTTTCAAGAAAACTCTAATGTCTATCTGTCACCTAGCCGACGTGCCTCTGATCCCACAAATCTAGTGAGCTTACCTTGATGCCTGAGTGAGTGGCCTCCTCCCGTTGCAAGCACTTTGGTAGCTCTATGCTCCTAGTTGCAAGCTCAAGCAACCTCATGCCTCCTCCTTTGAGATCCATCCTCCATAGCCATGTGCAGTTCAAGAGAAGAGATGAGAAGAGAAGAAGAGAGGAGAGAATGGAGAGCTTCTCCACCATGGTCCCTCACACACTCACACTCTCACACTCCCTCTCTCAAGCAAAAGCACACACAAGCAAGAAGGAGAGAAGATAAGCAATGGGGAAGAAGGAGCCACTTTAGCCACACACCAAAAGAATCAGCTTCTCATTCACTTTTTGAGTTTATATACAAGCCCTAAATCCCTTGGGCACCCATCCCCTTTTTTACATGATTGGGCATCTTGCCAAGGTCCTATTTTTCTATTCCTTTCTAGTTGCCTTGTCTCTTCACCTATGCCTATCTAGATTTTACAATTTGGATAGGAGGGAGCTTGGTGCTCTTTTTACAAAAATTTGGTGACACTTTTGTATTTTAAAATGCGTCTTCACCTTCAACTTAACCTTTTGCACTTTTGGCCTTTCCTCTCTTATTCATTTTTTAGACTGTCTTTTTTCCGTATTATTCCTTATTTTGAATTTTCTTCTTTCCATCTTGCATTGGGGTTAACATTACCCCCCTCCTAGTTGAGTGCCAGTCCCATGGCACTTGCGAGTCTTTATTAGTGAGGCTTGGCGATGTGAAGGGCGATCGTGTGAGTTGATGCCCCTTGTGGAGGTTAGTCATGGGAGAGAAGCTTGTCAATTGATTGTGATGGTGGAGGTTGAGGGGATGTGGAGTGTATGGCGGGGCCTCCAATGTCGCTGGTTAGGGGCATTCAAAGGGATTTGCAACAAGGAGAAGAAAAGTGCACAGCTCAAGGGGTGTGTTTACCTTACCGTGCGGTGCATTGTGCTTGTGCTAGTGGAACTAGAACTAGGAGATGGGTCAACCACATGCAATCTGGATGTTGTCTCACACTTGGGGGAGTTGTCCTTGCTACACTTGCTTGTGGGAAATCTCAGTGGCAATTAGCTCCTCAGCTACTTGGGGAGGCTTAACGAGCACAAATTTAGATTCTTCCCAAGAGCAAGGCAGCATATGTACCTCTGTGGCTAAGGGCTCTTCCAATCTAGGTCTAATTGGTCATAGCTTTTGGCAAGTGTAGTAAATGTAGCGTCCAAGCGTCGAAGGCAAGAAACCACATCATCACCCATATTTTTGCCAAGTCCAAGACTAAGGTGAGAATTGATCATCACTCATAAGAGGGTTTTACACCGATGGGAGGTCGAGAGGTTTGACTAGGCTAGATGTGCATGTAGTAGTTGAGGTTGTCAATTTTGGCTGCCTTTGAGGAGGTGGTGCAATCACTTGTGCACTAGGCGAGGTTTGTGATATAGATGTTGTACTACTAGATTCTTGGGAGGCCTTGGGGGTGTTAGTAGTGCTAGTCGAGGTGGAGTGGAGGTATCAAGCTGTAGTTTTGGCTAGGAGACTTGGTGAAGTTCTACAGGCATAGCAGGTTTGGACTCTATGTGCTCGACAGCTTGCATTGTTCATGATGATAGTTTTTGATTTGTCATGCAGGCTTGTGTGGGCAAGCTCGAGGTTTGTGCTTAAGTTATGTGCTTGGAAGTCATGGGTTTGGGTACCCATATCGAAGTGTTTCCCTTGTAATAGCCTTGCATTTGCAATAAAGTCTTGGGGACCCAGCGCGGCTTGACTGTTCATGGATACTGATAGCTTATTCTCTAGTTCCTAGGTTTCAAGTATGAGTTCCTAGTCTTGCAAGGTCGTGGTTGGTTGATTCTTAGTGGCGGTCCTTGATGTTTAGGTACCCATTTGAACTTGGGTTCATGGGCTTCAACCTTCATCTTTGTGGTTTATTGAGGTTGAGCCCTAGTGGGTTGTAACAAGTCATGATCCCCATCCTTAGACTTGGTGGTGGGTCCCTTTGTGGGTGGATTCGCAGGCTTGGATGGAGCCACGCTACCCTTGCTGAAAGATGACACGATGCATACATTGTTGATGGCAAGATGAATGTGCTATGACTCGTAGTTGACGTTGCAATGCGTCTGTTTTTTAAAGATGCACTCTAGCATCAATTCCTTATCAACATCTGTTGTGTTTGGCAACACATAAAAGATTATGGGTATGCTTTCAAACTCGATAGAGGTTGTGACTTTGCACTTTCCTAAAAGTACATATGATTGGCCTCCAAAAGGGTTAAGTTTAGTGCTCGTGGGCTATAATTGTGGTCGATTGATGCGAGCCCAATGATGATGAGTTATGATGTTGAAATGAGATCCCTCATCGATCAATGCATTGAAAGTATGTGCTCATTAGGTAGTGATTGTTATGTAGAGGTAAGTGGGTTCTACTACTTCTTCATCCTTGTCCTCGAATTTCATAATTGTGGCAACTCAGACTTTTACAGGGGACTCTAGTATGGGAGGCTTGTGTAGTGGATATATGGGAGGGTAGTACTTCTTTATGTGGCTACCATTGAAGAAGCCTATGCCTTCTTCATTTAGGGTCTTAAGCACTATGTTCCCGGTTCACAACTGATGGTGCGAACGTGGAAAGGCCCCAATCCCCTAAATTTCATCTTCTACTTGTGGCTGCTCACTAGGTATAACAACACGAGGTCACCCTGATCAAAGTCTCGTTGCTTGACATGCTTGTCAAACTAGCTCTTACGTCATGCCTTCTCGTAAATTAGTGCATCTGTAGCTAGAAGTCAAGTCTCTGATATGTGTTCTAGCTCATCTAAGCATTTTGGCCATGCCTCCTTTCCATCCCATCTCTCTTGAGTGGCTACTCTCTCAGGCTAGGGATAAAGAATTCCACCGGTAAAATGGTGCCAGTTCCATAGGTCAATCTAAAGGGAGTTTGGCCTACAGCCATTTTATAGGCTGTAAGATAGGCCCATAAGGTTGCCATCAACTTGTTGTCCTAGTCGTTGTGCAAAGCAGAGACAATTTTGGTCAAGACATTCACTAATATCCTATTCATAGATTCCCCTTGGCCATTCACTTTGAGGATAGTAAGCAGAGGATTTTTGATATATGATCAAAAAGGTAGACAAGAGGTGAGCAATCACTTCATTGTTGATGAAATGCGTACCTTGATCACTAACTAGTTCAATGCAATAGCCGAATCACGAGATCACCTGCTTTCACAGGAACTTAGATGTGATTCTAGCATCATTCTTTCTAGTGGCTTGTGCTTCTGCCAACTTTTTTGGGTAGTCAATAGCAATGATGATGTACTTGGCCTCTGCGAATATTGTGCTGTAGGACTAATAGGCATGATGAAGTCAAATTTCCATTTTTCGAAAGGCTCTCTTGCAATAATTGGGGTCAACTCCATCTTGTCCTTGTAAACAAGGACCTTGCTCCATTGGCATTCATCACAGTGGTTTACAAATTGTGTTGCATCTTGGAAAAGTATAGGCCACCATAGTCAAGACTACAACACCTTGCGGCATGTCACGTCTTTGCTGAAGTGTCCTCCAACAATCCCGCTATGTGCTTTTGCAAGTACATAATGTATTTCATGCTCACATATGCATCTACGTAGCAAGCCGTCCTGTCCTAACCTATAGAGCTATTGTGCTATCAACTGATAGGGCCAAATCTTAAGGATGAGTTGCCTAAGTCAGGCCCTTCAAAATTTTGAAGGGTCTTTCGGGTAGTCTGTGTTCAAGCACTTGGACTATGTCATCTACCTAGTATGGCATCAAGTCAACTCTAAACTAATCTTTCTCACTAGATAGATTAAAGAGATGTGTGTTGGGAAAATCGTCGACGATACCTTATCTAGTGGCTTCTCCTGTGGGTATGCAAGACATGTGGTCAGCCATGTAATGCTCTTTTCCCATGCACACAACCACAGAGAAGTCAAATTCTAATAGCAGAAGTAACCATCGAGCAATGTGTCCTATAGCGTAAGGTTTATTAACAAGATAGAGCAGAGCTTGATGGTCAACAAAGAAAGTAAAGGGTGTAGCCAACAAATAATACCAAAATTTCTTCACATGCTAATCCTTCTCTCTCCATAGTGGAATAATTCATTTTGGCATCCATGAGTTGCCTGCTAGCAAAACTCATGGGATAGTCTTGCTAGGCTGGCACAATACTGCTCCCATAACAAACTTTGAGGTGTTAATGTGGACGTGGAAGCTTACGGTCTAGTCTAGGGCTTGTAGTATTGGTGCAGTTGTCAGAGCCCTTTTCAGCTCTTTGTATGCACGTTAGCATTCCTTGATCCATTCAAATATTATCAGCAATTTGTAGAGTGGTCTAGCAATTAAAGCATAGTTTAATGCAAATCACCGATAATACCTTGTATGTCCTAGGAAGTAGTGAACTCCCTTCTACTTGATTGGTGGTGGAAGGTCGATAATCAACCTAACTTTTAAGAAGTTAGTGGTGGAAATGCCATTCTTTGACACGACATGCCCTAGGATGCATCCATACTTCACCCAGAATTAGCACTTAAGGGCGTTCTGTGAGAGGCCATGTAGTCTGCATCATTCAAAGGCTGTGCGGAGTTTGTTTAGGTGTTCATCCCAAGTGGAATGAACACATAGGTCATGAAAAAACACTTCTAACTCCCACTGAAGCATGTCCTTGAAGATGGTACACATGATGCCAGGAGGCATATTTCACGGTGGATTCCGTGCCATGGTGGATTCCATGAGGTTTTACGGTGGATTCCGTAAACTTTGATGACCGGGGCTCATACACAAAGTGGATTCTTTGTGCGAGAAGTTGATGGGGACACCTGTCCTTTTCGGGCGTTTCATTAATTTAGTGTGTATATGGGTGATTCCATAGCGGGTGATTCTGCAAAATGCATATTAAATTAATAAACGTTTATGAGTTTTGAGTGCGCACTCGTAATAAATT
Source organism: Lygodium microphyllum (assembly GCF_053477565.2). Lineage (NCBI taxonomy): Eukaryota > Viridiplantae > Streptophyta > Polypodiopsida > Schizaeales > Lygodiaceae > Lygodium > Lygodium microphyllum. The sequence goes on from NC_141160.1 coordinate 83,268,045, forward strand.
AAGGTTAGGATTTATTTCTAACCAGTTGATTTATTTATGTAGCTGAAGACTGCTAGGTGTTCACTTTTGTCGATTTAATTGTATTATTTTACTAACGATTGTGAATACTTCAGTTGATGTGTAGAGATAGCAGCAGCGGCGGAGGAAAGCATTGGAGGATAGCGAGTATTCGATCTATGGATTATATTCTGATAGGCGTCACGCCTATATTTTGTCATGCCTATTTATTGAGGCATCGATTATTTATTATTATTTTGTATGCGTATGGGCGCACGGTTATGTTATTTCTATTTGGACATTGTATTGGGCGTGCCAGACTCTTTGGGCACCGTCCATTAGTTTTATTTCTATTTTTGTAAAAGCAAACTCAAAAGCTAAAAGCTTGTTATATTTTTGTAAATTGGACTATTATTGAGCATGAAGATGAAATATACATAAAATACATGCTTTGTGAAGCACTCACACAAGGCATGGGGGGAGATTGCACCCAATTGGTCTCTTGCTCTTGTCGTTCATGCTTTTTACCTTGTAACTTGTGCAAAAAGTAGAGTTCATTGTTCTTGGGGACCTTTCGGCATTCACTACGCGAGCATACAACGTCCGATCTGCGCACCAGTGGTATCAGAGTAGAGCTGAGATCAAGAGCTTCCAATCGCTATCCATCTCGTGCGAAGGCGGAGCTCCTGGAACGATCGGGCTCTACGGTCAATCTCGTCGCGAACCGTCGATACAGGCAGACTTCTGGCGATCAAGAACCCCTGTTTCTGTTATTGGATCGTGAAGGACCGGGCTACAGAGGTGGAGGACCACTCCTTCATCTCCTTCATCAAGTTGTGGACAACCAGAGATAAGCTCATATTTTCCATAGCTAAACAAGCTTAAACCTCAAAGTTTAAAAGCTTTAGTTAAATAACTTAAGCTTTTAAAAAAAACAAATTGAATCGTGAGGACGGCTGGTTGTACTGAGGGCCGCAAATTGCGCCGTGAACATCCTCTTGTCCTCCAAATCGCCGTCGACTCAGAAGCACTAAGCTTCTTACTTCCCTAAGTCATCTAAGGCAAATCACTTCTGCAAGTCACAAACTCCAGGTCACACCCAACAAAATCAAGTTCAGAAAGTATTTTCTGATCAAGTTTTGCAAGTTTCATAAATCGACTAAGTTCTGCAAGTCTGCAACTCTGCAAGTCACATAAGTCTGCAACTCTACAAGTCAGACTAGTCAACTGGAGTCAGAACTGACTTGTGCTCAAAACTCCTAGAAGGACTGTTCCTGCACAGAAACTCCGAACTGCAAAGTTGTTCGTTGGAAGGTACTCTACCCATACGCAGGTTTGCTGAAGCATTTTCAGCATATAAAGAAGGACAAATCGCAGATTTTCCAAAGATTGAGAAAGCTATACCCAAAAACACATAAGCCTTGTATTCTCGAACTTGAGCTACGCTCATCCCGCTAACTTGATTTTGAGTGAGAAAGGTCTTTTGAGTTTTGCAGGATGACAGAACCACATATGGATGATCTTATGGCTGAAGGCGACTTACCTGAGCCTACGATGGAGCAAAAGCTGGACTTAATCATAATGCAATTGGAAGAAGAACGAAGGGCTAGGCAAGCATTGCAAGTTTAACTGGCAAATTTACAAAGAGCGTCTACCGACAAAGAAGAACCTCAAGTTGAAGATCTTATTCGACGTACCATCGATGCAACTCTTGAAGCTCAAACCATCCGCAAGGAATCAAAGATAAGTAAAAGAAGTTTCAAATTCCGTACTTTCAATGGCATACGAGAAGGAAAAACTGTTCTAGCATTCATTAGTCAGTTTGATGACTATTTCCATGAAGAAACCTATGCAGAAAAAGATAAAATCAAGTGTGTCACTAATCATTTAGTAGACAGAGCATCTCTTTGGTGGACTGTAGTACGCAAGAGCATAGATTGTCCTGATACTTGGGAGAATTTCAAGAAGAAGTTCATGCAGAATTTCCTTCCACCACAATTTCATGAGAAAGCTATTAAGCAATGGGATCTTCTCCAACAACGGGATCGTGAGCCTATACCCCAGTATACAAAGTGTTTTTGGAATGCATTACTCCAGCTACGCATGCTTGAAGACATACCAGAAGCGACACATAAGCGCAAGTATATGTCTGGACTCCTTGGGCATTACTACATTGAAGTTAATATGTTCAAGCCTGCTACTCTTGAAGACGCCATTTCACTAGCTCACGACACTGAAGATAAGCTACGAGGTAGAGACAGACGTCCACAGCAATTCCAAGCCAATGGTAACTATGGATCTAAACAATTCAATTCCAATTTTAGAAGATTTAATCCAGGTCGTTTCTCTTCATCATCTTTCCGCAAAAATTGGGCAAAACCACCTGCATTACCATCCAATCTCAATTAAAACCCTAAGCCTATTCCACAACCAAATCCTAATGTACCTAGACTTCCCGCCATTGCAAACAATGTAACCAAAGCCAAGCCAATAGTATGCTATAAATGCCACCATCCTGGACATCTAGCAGCAAATTGTCATTCAAAGAAGCCACCTGCCCATATCAACTACCTTGGAGCAATGGACGAAGACGAACATGAAGATATGCCTGATTTCACTGAAGATGAGGACGACACTACTACTACTTCCGATACTTTACCAGGTATGCCTACTCCACATTCTTTATTGACCATGAAATGTTTGGTGCATGGAAAGGAAAAGATTATTTTGCATGATGACGGTAGTACTCATGATTTTATTTCAGCAAAATTAGTAAAAGAATTGAAATTACAGATTGTACCTACACATTATCGCATCAAAGCTGCATTCTTAGGCACTAGGTATACTGGTACACACGAAGTGCAAGACTTAGAGATTCAAATTGGTCAATACACTGAAAGAAGAAATTTTCTAGTTGTTCCATTACAGTCGAGTGACATTATTTTAGGTATGCCTTGGCGTCATCAGCATAACCCAGACATAGACTATTCCATGCATTCAATGAATATTAATTTTCAAGGAAAATCTATTACATTATATGGTATGCATACATCTAATGTTTTTCCATTGCTTTCGCATACTCAAGTTAAACGTGCATTACGCAAGAGTAGTAAATCTTATCTTATTTGGGTGAATGAATTGCAAATAAAAGAAAGTCATATGCATCCTAGGCATAAAGAATTTCTTGCATATTTTAAGGACAGTTTCGCTGAAGACCTACCACCTGGTTTACCTCCTTCACGTCCAAAAGACCATAAGATAGATTTGATCCCTGGCACACAACCACCTTGCAAAGCACCATATAGGCATAACCAGATAGAGCAAAAAGAAATCCAGAGTCAAGTTGAGGAATTACTAAATAGAGGATTGATTAGACCTAGCAGCTCTCCATTCGGTGCACCTGTTCTATTAGTCAAGAAAAAGAATAATACCTATTGTATGTGCATTGACTATCGAGCTTTAAATAAAATCACTGTAAATAATAGGTATCCCATTCCTAGAGTTGATGACCTTATGGACAAATCGCAAGGATCTGCTATATTTAGTAAAATAGACCTTAAGTCTGGTTATCATCAGGTGAGACTAGATAAGTCTGACATATTCAAGACTGCATTTAGAACACAGTTTGGTCATTACGAATTTTTAGTGATGCCATTTGGATTGACTAATGCACCTGCTACGTTTAGTAGAATGATGAACCGTATATTTCTGAAATATCAGTATTGTGTAATTGTCTTCTTTGATGATATTTTGGTGTTTAGTCAAAATGAGAAAGAACATTATGAGCATTTGTCATTGGTTTTTCAGTTATTGAAAGAAAATCAACTGTATGCAAATCCTGAAAAGAGTGAATTCTTTAAAACAGAAATTGAGTATTTAGGTCATATTGTATCATCTGATGGAATTAAAGTTGATCCTAAGAAAATTGATGCAATATTGAATTGGCCTGTACCTAAAAACATGCATGAGTTACGCTCATTCCTTGGTCTTGCTAGTTTCTATAGGAAGTTTGTACGTAATTTTTCATTACTTGATTTACCATTAACCAAACTTCTGAAGAAAGGAATTGTTTATCATTGGACCGAAAATCAACAGAAATCCTTTGACTTACTGAAACATGCATTAAGCCATGCCCCTGTTCTACAGTTGCCTGATTTTAATAGACCATTCTTTCTAGTAGTGACCGATGCTAGTGGATTAGGAATAGGAGCTGTACTTATGCAAGACAATCATCCTATAGCCTATTCTAGTTCTAAGCTGAAACCTTCTGAACTGAAATATTCCACATATGACAAAGAACTATTAGCAGTTGTACAAGCATTAAGACAGTGGAAACACTGCTTAATGGGTTCAGAATTTATGATTAAGACCGATCAGCAAAGTATTAGACATTTACTTAGCCAACCTCAAATCTCTGACCGCCATATCAAATGGGCCTCCTTTATTCAAAGTTTTCATCCTATCATTCAATACCAACCCGGAAAAGAAAATGTAGTGGCTAATGCATTAAGTAGAAGACCTGCCATTCATAATATTTCTGTCATATCTTTTGATTCTTTGATTGGTATGAAAGATACTTATCATCAAGATATTACTTTTCATGCTGATTGGAATAAATTAGTTCAAAATAATTTCATTCCTATTGATTCATTGTCATATCATGATGGATTTATGTTTTATGAAAAGAGATTGTGTATTACAATTCCATTCCGATCTTTTGTTTTGAATGAAATTCATTGTCCTCCATATCAAGGTCATAGAGGTATCATATCTACCTTACGTACATTAACTGAAGATTTTTATTGGCCGCATATGGATGCTGATGTATCTAACTTTGTTTCTGAATGTTTGATTTGTCAAAGAGTTAAGAGACATCATGGTAAACAGTATGGATTACTTATGCCTTTGTCTATTCCATCTAAACCTTGGGAACAAATTTCTATGGATTTCATTACCGGTTTACCTAATACTAAATCTAACCATAATATGATTTGGACAGTTGTAGATAGATTTAGTAAACAAGCATATTTCATTCCATGTGAGAAAACTTTAACAGCATCACAGGCAGCACAATTGTTTTTGAAAACTATTTTTACTAACCATGGATTGCCAAAAGTTATTATTTCAGATCGTGATTCTAGATTTTGTAACAACTTTTGGATTACTCTGTTTGCTAACCTAGGCACAAAGATTGATTTCTCATCTGCATTTCATCCAGAAACTAATGGACAAACAGAAGCCAGTAACAGCACAATTCTAGATCTTTTACGTGCATATACTATCTCTAAACCATAGACATGGGACACACATTTGCATTTATTACAGTTTGCATATAACAATACACCACACACATCTACAAAGAAAGCACCGTTTGAAGTCATTTATGGATATAGATTATCTACACCTGTTGCATCTTTGTCAAATAGAATTCAAAGTGCTGATGATATTGCTAGTATGCATAACAGTATTTTTGATGAGGTTAAAGATATGATTGCTAAAGCCTAGCAATCATATACCAAACAAGCCAACAAGAAAAGACAAGCAATGAATTTCAAAGTTGATGATTATGTTTGGCTGAGAATAGAAAAACGTAGACTGCAAAGTGTAGATAGACATCCAGTTGTCAAATTAGCCCCTAGATTCTATGGACCATTTAGGATCATTCATAAAATTAATGACAATGCATTCAAGTTCGAATTACCACCTCACTGGAAAATTCACAACACTGATGCCACGAGGCATATTTCACGGTGGATTCCGTGCCACGGTGGATTCCGTGAGGTTTTACGGTGGATTCCGTAAACTTTGATGACCGGGGCTCATACACAAAGTGGATTCTTTGTGCGAGAAGTTGATGGGACTCCTGTCCTTTTCGGGCGTTTCATTAATTTAGTGTGTACATGGGTGATTCCGTAGCGGGTGATTCCGCAAAATGCATATTAAATTAATAAACGTTTATGAGTTTTGAGTGCGCACTCGTAATAAATTAAGGTTAGGATTTATTTCTAACCAGTTGATTTATTTATGTAGCTGAAGACTGCTAGGTATTCACTTTTGTCGGTTTAATTGTATTATTTTACTAACGATTGTGAATGCTTCAGTTGATGTGTAGAGATAGCAGCAGTGGCGGAGGAAAGCATTGGAGGATAGCGAGTATTCGATCTATGGATTATATTCTGATAGGCGTCACGCCTATATTTTATCATGCCTATTTTTTGAGGCATCGATTATTTATTATTATTTTGTATGCGCATGGGCGCACGGTTATGTTATTTCTATTTGGACATTGTATTGGGCGTACCAGACTCTTTGGGCACCGTCCATTAGCTTTATTTCTATTTTTGTAAAAGCAAACTCAAAAGCTAAAAGCTTGTTATATTTTTGTAAATTGGGCTATTATTGAGCATGAAGATGAAATATACATAAAATACATGCTTTGTGAAGCGCTCACACAAGGCATGGGGGGAGATTGCACCCAATTGGTCTCTTCCTCTTGTCATTCATGCTTTTTACCTTGTAACTTGTGCAAAAAGTAGAGTTCATTGTTCTTGGGGACCTTTCGGCATTCACTACGCGAGCATACAACGTCCGATCTGCGCACCAATACATGAGATGTTGAAATGTGGATGTTGCATTAATCAGCCCAAAGGGCATGACTATGTAGGCAAAGACACCCCATTTGGTAGCGAACGTAGTCTTATGCCTATCAATAGGATGCACCTGCACCTGATTGTAACCTAAGAAGCTCTCTAGGAAAGTGTAGGCTTCCTTGCCAGCTACTCTTTTGAGCATATGCTTAGTGTACGACAGTGGATAGTTGTCTCTCTTTGTAGCATCATTGACTTTCTTATAGTTAACGCACACAGATTTTTCCATTCTTTTTTAGAACGACTATAATGGGTGAAACCTAGTCCATGTGCTCAATTTCGTAGATGAATCCTACTCTTAAGAGCTTGTTTATCTCTTGACCACATGAGCATGCTTGGGATTCATCGGATATGGTCGTTGCTTGACCATCATTGTATCAGGTGTCATGGGGATGCTATGAGTCACTATACTCGAGTCCACTCCTTTCAGCTTGTTGAGTGACCAAGTAAAGATGGCTATGTATTCTCATAGGAGAGTAATGAGTCTTGCTTCTTCCTGCTCACTCAAGTCATCGACTATAAAGACCGATCGGGGGGTCTCCCCTTCCTCTGCCAAATTGACATCTTTTAGTTTGGCGGGTCCTTCTATAGGCTCGCTCATCACTGGCCCTTGTCATTTGGCTCCTAGCAAGATCACTACCCTATTGCCTTTCTTGAATTTCGTGAATCGTTTTGGTAGGTCTTGTGGTTTTTTCTATTCTCTAGCTTTCAACTCCCTAGTCTATCTCTATAGGTAGTGTCATGGCACTTTCAGTTTTAAGCATGGCTTTTTCTTTTCTTTTGCCTATGACTCTTCTTTCCTATTGAGGTGACATCTAGATTGCTAGGCCCTGGCAATGACATGCTAGCCTGCCTTGTCTGTGTTCGGGTTATAACTAGCAACAAGATGGGCATAGCCTCTCCGTCAACAAGTGGTTTAATTCCAGACAGCCCCAATGGCACTGATGCCATGATTGCCAAACTAGAGGATGGTTTCTATCTAGGAAAATCAACAAATATATTTGTGATTCCACGCTCTATGCATTTGAGGTCAGCTTTTTCTTGATTGGCTTGCTCCCTCTCGGGGTAGCGCGATGAAATGTGCCTCGGGTTAAAAACAAGTCCAACAAGTAATCAACTCTTGGGTCTGCCCTCTTAGGCCTCTACCTCTGCCTCTGCCCAACGCCATCACCGACACTAGTTGGTAGTCCATAAGGATTGGATTTCCCTCTTCATCATATGAGATATAAGGGTTCACATATGCCTCTTCATCATTTGGCTCCTCCATGTAGTGGACCGGTTTGGCAGATGGGTTTTCAAAAGGTCCGGCAGCATAGGTGTGCCTATGGGGTTAATTTCCATCCTGGGGATGGCTAGTTTTGCGTCATTAGCTGCTGAAAGAGCTAATGGAACTCCCCTCCCAAAGAAGTTTGGTGGCCGACTTCGTAGGTAAGATTGGTTGTAAGGTTGCAAGTATGGAACTTTGCAATGCATGACATCTTGACCAAACCTACCACAATTGGTGCAAGGCTGATACCAAGGGTCTTGAAACTTTTCTAGGAGGTGGTTTTCACCACAATGCACACATTGGACATGTGGGTGCATAGGTCTCCTTACCATCTCTTGTAGTCTAGCTAGCTCCATTTTTATTTTTGTTAGCTCTTGACTTTCATCGATGCTTTTCCCTTTATCTTGGGTACTTGGGATTGATTGTTCGATAGATGTTGTGACCCTCTTTGAAGATCTAGCATTAGCTTTGTCTTGATTAGAGATCCATGAGCTTCTTTCCTTGAGTTTGTCATCCACTCATATGGCCTCTTCAAAGACCCTAACTAATGTGTCTCTCTATAGGCTCAAGTTCCCTGCCAAGGCCTTGTAGAGTTCCTCACTGCATATTCTATTAATAAATACTATGGAGATTGCTCTCTCAGTGGGTCATTTGTTAGTTGGGAATCTCTTATAGAGACTCCGCATGAGAGTAACATAGTCCCTAATGTCCTCTTTGTCTTTCTACTTGACATTCATTAGCTGAACTATGAGATTGTTGGAGTACCGAGCCTCAAAGAATCTCTCAATGAAGAGATTCTTGAGGTTAATGTTGAAGTTGTTGCATTTCGTTGCATCCAAGCTCATGTACCATGTCCTACCCTTATCGCCTAGGCATAGGTCGAAAGCTTGTGAGTGCTGAGCTAGATTGGTGAGGCCATTAGCCTCGCAGACCTGCTCGAATTGCTCTATGAAACTATACAGGTCATTGATCTTGTCTAGCTGCTTTGCAAGTGCAGGGATCTTTGATTGGCTCTTTGGTGCCCTGGGTGACTCCTAATCTTGCAAGCAATGAGGGTTGCTAAGGTTGCTGTGCTCTACTCTACTAAGGTATTGTCAATGAGCCCCTTTGTAAGAAGCTCCCTCGATGTTAAGCTCACCTCTAGCGCTCTCTTTCTCTCTGCGCTGAGTCCTATTTGTTTTATTCCTATTCGCTAGAGCTAACACACGCGCTAGATTTCTCGCATCTCTATGTCTTGCCGCAATCTCCTAGCTTGTTGTTCTAGGTTGTAGGCTGCGACGCTCTGCAGTACTCCATGTGCTAATATCCTCTTCTCCTCGAGGTCTGCAATAATTTTCTCTGATGGTCTACCATGGTGGTCCATTCGGGTTTGGAGATTGTGTTTATTTACCATTTATTGGATCTCAACTAGGAAATCTTTCAAGTCGAGCTTGTTGCTTCCGTGAGTTGCACTGGTTTCTACAATATCTGCGGCCTCTTGCTTCATCGAATTGTTGCTGTGGTTCGTCAGGTTGAGAAATGTTGCACGTCCAATGGAGTCAATCCTTCTATACATCTAGCTCCCCATGTTGGGTCTCTCTCTTGGTCCTACAGGTCAGGATTCTTGATGGCCCATCTAGGTCTAAGGGTCATCTCCTATTGATGGGTTCATTCTGCTTATTATTTATGGGTGTGTTTCTTCTTTATCACAAACAAACCTCGACTTTATGTATACTCCAAGTGTTTGTGGTATTCTTTTCGTGCACTATGCAAAATCAAGCTTTCAGCTTTGTTAAGTGCACTTCAAGTGTCGAAAATAATTGTGGGGTACAAATGCAAGATGACAGATGCATGTCTCTCACTCCCTTATATGTTCTCGATCGAGATTGCTTCCAGGCTCAATTGTTGCTAGCTACTCTCAGGGGTTTCTGTTGCGTCTTTCAGCTCAGTCAAATCTTAATGGGGTCTAAGGGTCAATTTATGGCTCTAAGAAGGTTAGACAGCTGGCAAGTCAATTAGTGTTGCTTCTAGGTCTGTATGTCTAATTGCGATTTGTCAAGAGGCTCCACGAGTCGTCCGATGCATCTAGAAGGCTATTGAGAGGTACAAAAGGTGCTTTGTGTTGCCTGGGATGCGTTGTTTGGATCAATAAATTTTTACCATCCACCTTTGGTTCGATTTGATAGGGTTTGATTCTCAATGTCTCTGCTGATGTTCGAATCGAATAAGTCACATATCCAATCGAACTAGTTGGTATCTGAGTGGTCCGAGTGGTTAGATTTCCAAAATTGGATTGTCCGATTATTCATAATTGGATGATCTGAGTCTGATTATGGAAATCAGACTTTGTCAGTCATGTCTGATTTCAATGGTGGTTGTGGTTCTAGACAATGCAAAAATCGAAGGCAACGATTTTGGGCATGCCAAGCCACATAAACTTCCAAAAAGCAAGAATAGACAAGGGCAAGGTTTGTATATACCTAGTGCAATTGGAAAACACCCGACGATTGATCCGTGCTTTGGCCCCTGGACTCTCTATTCTCTCTTAAGCTCTCTCTCTCTCTCTCCCTCTCTCCCTCTCTCCCTCTCTCCCTCTCTCTCTCTCTCTCTCTCTCTCTCTCTCTCTCTCTCTCTCTCTCTCTCTCTCTCTCTCTCTCTCTCTCTCTCTCTCTCTCTCTCTCTCTCTCTCTCTCTCTCTCTCTCTCTCTCTCTCTCTCTCTCTCTCTCTCTCTCTCTCTCTCTCTCTCTCTCTCTCTCTCTCTCTCTCTCTCTCTCTCTAGACAATGCAAAAATCGAAGGCAACGATTTTGGGCATGCCAAGCCACATAAACTTCCAAAAAGCAAGAATAGACAAGGGCAAGGTTTGTATATACCTAGTGCAATTGGAAAACACCCGACGATTGATCCGTGCTTTGGCCCCTGGACTCTCTATTCTCTCTTAAGCTCTCTCTCTCCCTCTCTCCCTCTCTCCCTCTCTCCCTCTCTCCCTCTCTCTCTCTCTCTCTCTCTCTCTCTCTCTCTCTCTCTCTCTCTCTCTCTCTCTCTCTCTCTCTCTCTCTCTCTCTCTCTCTCTCTCTCTCTCTCTCTCTCTCTCTCTCTCTCTCTCTCTCTCTCTCTCTCTCTCTTTCATTGCAGAAGCTAAAAATGAGCCTTCCACCCCCTTCCTTGGGTCTAAAACCTTTGTCCTAATGCCCGATCATTGTTCCGTTTTAGTACTCATGCCTTGTCAATGGATTTCAACCTTGTTTTTGTGCTGTTTTTTCACTGTTTATAGCAATAACCATAAAGTGATTCACTTCGATCTCTCGATCCTATCCTACTCTAAATGTGAAAAAAAATCACAACTTAAGTACTGAAATGATTTATTCTACTTGTCTAATAATCAAAACCCCAAAATACTTACTTGCATTGAAGATTAAGCTTTGAAATCTCCTATCTATATCAAGCACCACTTCGGGGATGAAACCCTACTTTGACACTCGATTTGAAGTGTGGAAGTGCTCAAGCTTGAATCTATTGGTCCTGACAATGGAACCTAATTGTTGTGGGAGCTGATGCTCAATTGCGAAGAGCCATGAACCGCTTATTGTTCAAGTGTTTCAAGCGAGCTCTAATGGCTATCTCTCACCTAGTCAACACACCTTCGATCCCACTAGTGTAGTGAGCTTATCTTGATGCCCGAGTGAGTCGCCTCCTCCCACAAGAACTCTAGTAGCTCCATGATCCTAGTTGCAAGATCAAGTAACCTCATGCCTCCTCTTTTGAGCTGCATCCTCCATAGCCATGCACGGTTCAAGAGAAGAGACAAGAAAATAAAAGAAGAGAGGAGAAGATGGAGAGCTTGTCCACCATGGTCCCTCACCCTCACACACTCACTCACTCACACTCTCACACTCCCTCTCTTAAGCACAAGCACACACAAGTAAGAAGGAAAGAAGAGAAGAAGTGAGGAAGAAGAAGCCACTTTAGCCACACACAAAAAGAAGCAGCTTCTCATTCACTTTTTGAGTTTATATACAAGCCCTAAATCCATTGGGTATCCATCTTCTTTTTTACATGACCAAGCATCTCAGCAAGGTCCTCTTTCCCTATTCCCTTCTAGTTGCCTTATCCCTTCACCTATGCCCATCTAGATTTTACAATTTGCATAGAAGGGAGCATGGTGCTCTTTTTACCAAATTGTGGTGACGCCTTTGCATTTAAATTGCACCTTCACCTTTGACTTGACATTTTGCGCTTCTAGCCTTTCCTCTCTTATTCATTTGCCAGGCTGTCTTTTTTTACGTTATTCCTTATTTTGATTTTTATTTTTTTTCTCTTGCATCGGGATTAACAAGGGGCATGGTTTGGGTTCATATATTGTGCTGCTTACTAGTTGTGAAGCCGTTGGGGTGCTAGCAACATTAGGTTGAGTTGGTTTAGGAACAAGTGGTTACGGTTTTTGTTGCTAGACCTATTGAGATTCAAGGAGTCTGATTTTTGACTCAAGTGGGTTAGCAGGTTTCGGTGGCTAATCAACCTTGGGAGATGGGCTAGTAGCATATGTTTGAGAGGTATGTGTACTACTCTTGGTCTTAGGAATCCAAATCCAATTGTTACCTTAATAGTAGCCTTATGCACACAATAGGGCCGGGCACAAAGATAGGGTTGAAATCTTGTTTTTCTTGTTCTTTCTTCTTTCACACAAAAAACCAAGTGTACAATATGAGAAAAGACTAATATGAAAGTACCACAATATATGTACATACGGTCACTTAGTGTGAATGCACTACAAAAGAAGAGACGGCACAATGAATGTGCCATAACCAAGGATGGAGTACGTGGATGTAGTCCAGCTGTAGAATCACTGATGTATCCTCATGATGGCCACCTAATACACCAGTGAATAATATCCTATCATATCATCAAGGCACATAGTAGATACTAGCTCAAGAAGATCTCAATATCTCAACACACACACTCTAAGAAGTCGAGTAGAGTCAAAATTGATTCATACCATCCATAGCAAGACCAAGCCAAAAATTCCTTAGCTCTTACGTAAAGCTTCAGAAGATGGAGCCAATGTGACCCCATGTTCACAAGTCTATTAGTATTTGTTAGTTCCATATGTGGACTATTAGATATGCTCAATGTCCCACCCTTGTAAGGTGCCACCAATGATCCATGGTGCTTTGAGTTGTAAGACCCCCATTATGACGAGAGGCCATGTGTAAGTATGAATATTGGTTGGGCCCTAACTTGTATGTTAGATGTGGTCTATGTGACCAGATGGAAAAAAGGTAGGATAGGGATTAAGTTTGTGGGAAAGGTAATAAAACTCGGGGAAGGAGGAGGAAACACGTGTGGCCACCCTCCTCTAAGGGAGGGAAAGAGGGAGGAACCTTCTAGAAAGTTCTCCCCTTCTCTCTTTATCTATGTCTCTCTCTCTCTCTTCTTCTTTTCTCTCTCTCTCTTTCTCTTCTTCTCCTCTCTCTTTCTCTCCCTCTCTCTTCCTTTGTCAATGGCAGAGGGGGGGGGGGGGGGGGGGGAGAAGTGATCTCTCCATAATACAGGCTTAAGGAAGGGGGGGTTTAGGAACGAGGGTGGTGTATTATCTCCCTACCTATGCAACATTGAGCCCTGCAAGGTCCTCTCCTTCCCTTGACGATTGGGGGGGGGGGGGGGGGGGAGTTTATCCAAGGGGGATTGGTATTGTTTTGGGGGGGTGGCATAGTGAAGTGGTGGTGGTGGTGGCATCTTCCTCCCATCCACCACTTGTCTGCACACATGGTGGACTCGAGGGGAGGGAGGAATGTAGGCCACGTGCCATTCTTCTGCATTTTCCCATCTGCATCACCTCTCCCTGCATCATTGTCATCTCCGTCTTTTCCACGTCGAGTGCAGCTGGTGTCGGCACCGTCCCTTCCCTTCCCCCCCTTGCCACCTGTCATCGGCGAAGACAAGGGGGAAGTTTTTTTTTCATTTGATTAAAAAAATTAGGAGGGGCTCCTACGTCTGCAGCGGGACGTTACAGTATTGATTACAATCTTAATAAGTAAACCATAGATTACAAATATCCCCTTTCACATGTTGATGATTTATTGAGCCAATTGAGTGGTGTAAAGGTATTTACAAAAATAGACTTACGATCAGGTTACCATCAAATCCATATAAAGTTTGAGAATCTTCCAAGGACTACTGTTCTGACTAGGTATGATCATTATGAATTCATAGTTCTAGCTTTTGGAAAAACTAAGGCACCAATCACATTCATGTGTTTGATAAACAACATTGTTTATTCACCAATGAGAGGAACTTTTACCAAATTGAACTCTATTTGATCACAAATCAACTTTTCAAAGAGGTCTTATACCGAAGAAAAACCTTGGATAAAAAATTAATCATCAACAAAATTTATCAAAAGACTTAAAATTACCTAAAAATCATTTTCAAACATTATATAGTGTGCACACATGTCCAAACAAAGTTCAATATGGCTTTATTAGGGGATATCACACTCCCGAGCCATATTGAACTTTTCTCTAGCACGTATGTAGATAGTGTTCGAAAATGATTTTTAGGTCATTTTAAGTATTTTGACAAATTTTGGTGATTGCAAATGTTTGGACAATGTTTTTTCGACTTTTAGGCATAAGACTTGTTTTAGAAGCTAATTTTTAATCAAATGGAGCATAACTTGGTCAAATTTTCTCTCATGGAGTTCGAAGAGGAGATTGAGGAGAATATTTTATCGTCTCACAAGCTTGGTCCAATTTTTTTCGTCTCACAAGCTTGGTCTAATTTTTCACTATTTTGGATATATGAACCTTCAAAAATAAAAACTAAAACTTTTTTAATACTTTTTGAAAAAACATATCATGCTTTTTGTGCTTTTTTTTTATTTTTGGCAGGTTGCATGCAAGTGATGATTTTGGAGGATCGTGCCAATTTTGGCATACTCTTCTTGTGGAAAATGTGCCGTTCTTTAAAAATCATATTCTGGTTGTATGAAGCCGTTTTGGAAAAAAAGTCACAACAAACATTACTCTTCATCATATTCTTCTTTCAAAATCCACGATTGAAACTAAGGGGGTAATGAAAATAAATAAAGCTCACAAAATAAATACCTGGTAGGGGTGCGTATGCAATGGCCTGAAGGCACACGGAGTAGTCCCCCAAAAGCAATGAATCCAGTCAAACAAAATCAAAGACCACTAAATGAACAAAAAATAAAACACCTTAGTGTTTGTGTTTTATTTTTATTTTATTGTTAATTTTTTAGTTTTGTTTTTGTATTTTGTTTGTTAGGTAGTTTAGGTGTGTTTGTTTTGTGTTTATATTATTTGGTTTGGTTAATTTGTGTTATTATTTTTATTTTTTTTCTATTGTGTGTTTTTTAAATGAATAATTAAATCAAGATAGATAACATATGAATATATAATGAAGTGTAAGAAGGAATTTCCAACCATTTAGCAAGGGTCCACAATGGCTGTTAAGTCTGCCATGATTTTCAGATGATTTTTTTAGGATTTAAAAGGAATTTTTATAAAGTGTAGTATTAAAATTAGGATTTTATGGCTTCAAAGAATTTTTTTGGTCTTTTATGGAAATATTTTTGAAGTGAAAAATTAGTGAAAAAAGGGCAGGGGATTTGTGGATTTTTTGAGATTTTTCTGAATTTATTTTTGTATTTTGACTAATTTTTAATGAATTTTATCCATTTTTCAGGTAATTTTGAATGAATTTTTAGAATTAATTTTTTTGGTAATTTTTAAATTTTAATTTCCACTTTACAAATATTCCATTAATTGCAAAAAAAATTGGAAAATTTTTAGAATTTTTTTGATTTTAAATGAATTTTTGGAATTAACTAAATCAATTAAATGATGTAAATCAAGTTAGTTGGGTAAGTGAGGTTAATTAAGTCAGGTTAGTCTAGGTAGGTCAGTTAAGTCAGGATAAGTCAAGTCTGGTCTGGTTAGGTTAGTCAGGGTTGATTAGATTAGTCTGAGTTAGTCTAGGCTAGTTAAGTCAATTAGGTTAGCCTAGGTTGGTTAGTCAAGTGAGAGTAGTTAGTCAAGTTCTAACTAACCAGGGTTAGACTAACTAACCAGGGCTAGTTAGGGGGGTAGGCAACTAACCATGGTGCAGTTAGTGGGGGGGTCAACTAACCAGGGGTAAGTTAGTATGATTAACTAACTGGGGTGAGGTTAGGGGTCAATTAACCTTAGGTAGGTTAGTGGGGGGTGGAACTAACCTGAGTTAGGTTAGTGATACTAACTACAATTAGGTTAGTGACTACTCTAGGTAGGTTAGTGATACTAACTAGGCTTAGTTAGAGTATTAACTAGGGTTAATTTAGGACTAACTAATGGTTAGGGTGTAACTAACCAGGGTTAACTTCAGCAAGTGATGGTGGGAGGAGGAGAGGGAGGAGGAAGGTGGAGGAGGAAGGGGGATGGGTGGTGGTGGAGGTGGCAGTTGAGGGGATGGGTGGTGGTGGAGGTGGAGGAGGAGGGGGAGGGGGAGGAGGAAGGTGGAGGAGGTGCTGGTGGAGGAGGGGGAGGAGGAAGGTGGAGGAGGTGCCGGTGGAGGGGGTGGTGTAGGGCAACGGCCGTGTCGAGTAGCTGGAGGAGAGGCGGCGAGGGGGCGTCTGCCGGGCCGGGCGGTGCTGCGTAGGGGAAGGAAGGGGCGGGCGGTGCTGCATCCAACGGCATGGCCGACAGCAGGGCGGTGCGGCAACGGGTGTTCGAGGGCAAGGGTGGCGCAGCAACGGGTGTCCGACAGCATGGGCAACGGGTGTCTGAGGAGGGGACAGAAGGAGGAGGAGGAGGAGAAGGAGAAGCAGGAGAGGAAGGGGAGGAAGAAGGAGGAAGGAAGGGAGGAAAGAAGAGGAAGGAGAAGGAGAGAAGGAAGGAGGAGACGCGTCGGCCGACATAGGTAGGTTGTTTTTTCCTTTTTCTTGCGTTTTTTGGGTGTTTTTTTTTCTTTTTTTATTTGCCTTTTTGTTTTTCTTTTTCTTTTGTTTTTGCTTGTTTGTTGTGTTTCTCTTTTTTTAATAAAAGGATTAAGTTGTGTTGTTGTGTGGTTTTTTTTTGTGTCGTTGTATTTGTTTTTTGTGTGTTTTTTAAAAAGAAAAATAAATACATAATAATAAAAAAGGCAACTAGCAGGGCAAGAAACACACCCCCGGCCCGTGCGCATGTGCGGGCAGGGGTAAAAAAATTTGCAATGACGGGGTCAAATGGACAGGGATGGGGTCAAACAGGGAGGGATGGGGACGCACTAGCCACGGATGCCACGGGGCATCCCGAGACGCATAAAACCAAAAACAGGCACGTTCACGCGCAAGGCGAGAAACGCGGTTAATGAGAAAAATGAAGAAAATTTAATAAAATCCAAACCGTTTGTCGGATCAAAAATTCATAAAAAGGAAAAATGTGACGGGAGAGGAGGGAAATTTGTTGGAAACATGCAACACGGGTTCCGGGACAAAATCAGGGTGTTCACATGGAAAAAACACAAAAAAAAAACCCGAAAACACATACGGGTATTAATATCGAAAAATCCGCGCATCGGAATGAAGTACGAAAAGAAGGAAAAGTGTGTAGAATAAGATCGCCGACAACCCTATCATGATAAAACACACTGCCGATTGAGATAGAACGCATTCACATGGGAAAAGCCAAAAAAATTGTCCCAAAAATGAACTCAAAAATTAATACGAAAAAAATCGTACGTCGGAATAACAGGCGGTAAACAGGAAAAATGTCTGGAAGAAAGGAATTCACAAGGTTGGTGCATCAAAACTCAGTTTGGGGGAAATTAGGATGGGTTCACGTGGAAAAAACACAAAAAATGCATCCGAAAACACTCATAAAAAATTAATAACTAAAAATCCGACAGTCGAAAGAGGGGGGAGAAAAATGGAAAAAATGGGGGAAAGGTTGGCAGGACACGACTGTCAAATCAAACTGGAATTCCGGTGAAAATAGGGCAGGTTCACATGGAAAAATGTGAAAAATAGGCACGAAAAAGGCCCCAAAACTTGCAAAAATTAATAACGGATCAACCGTGCATCAAAAGGACACGGAATAAAAAGAAAAAATGTCAAGAGAAATGGGTAGGATAGGGCTGGCACATCAGATCTAGGTTCCGAAGAAATAAAGATGCATTCACATGGAAAATTGTCCAATTTACGAAAATTGCTTAAAAAATTAATAACTTGAGACTTGTCTCTCGGAACAGGGGTTGGTGAAAATAAAAAACAGGTAGTTCAAAGGGATGAACATGACTATAAGGTTGGATTGAGTTTTCGGTGAACGTAGAGTTCGTTCACATGAAAGAAGCGCACAACCAAGAATGAAGGCAAATGGTCAAGGAACAACCCCGAGGATAGGGTGAAATAGAATGGAAGGGTGGGGAAGGGACCCCATCATGGTAAAATAAAATCACGGCATAGATGCATGAGTAGAACAAGGTATATGCATAGGGGTATGCAACATAGACGCGTAGGGATGCGTCCCCACACTTAAGACCTTAGCAAGAAGGGTAAACCAAACTTGAAGAACCTAGTACCTCACATCAGACCAACCACGACATCCGCACACTTAAAACATGACTGGTATTGAGAAACAGAAGGTTTAGGGTTAGAAAAACTTGGCCCATATTGCCGAGGAGGAATGTCGACTATCGAGGTTGCATCTGGTGTCGTCGTCGGCTGCAAGAGGTAACAAGGTGTCTTCACAGCACATATCCTTCGTCCTTCATGGCAGGGACCAAGCAGCAGCACCCAGGGAGGTAGCTGGTTGAAGGAGTCCCAGGAAATTCATTGATGGCGAGGAATATTACACTCAACTCACAATCACTCAAATGGATTAAAAGAGTAGGCACTCGCCCCATGACTAATATCACTCGAAGAAATAAGGATGAAACCCATAGCTCACACCTGGTTTAGAAATTGACAAAGGAATTGTACGAAGAGAGTATGCTAGGGTGCACAATTGATGGTGCATCAGTGTGTCCAACCCTGTCTGGCATAGGTGCAAGGAGAAAGGCCAGGGAGCCTTGCAGTGCAGTGTATAGAGCAAAGTGATGTGTCCTGTGCTGATGGCAGAGACCCTTCCCATGGATGCATAGGGAAACGGGAACACACCTGACTCCAAAGTTCGTAATGTCTCTCAATCTGCACCTCGCGGTAATTGATTGAAAAAACACCAGTCACACTCAGCCCACCCTCTGTCTCACACTCTGTTGATAGATATAGAGGGCAGCCCTTTCCTGAAACCCATTGATGTAATCCTCATTGTCACTTGTGCAAAAGGTGTATGCCTTGTGTACATTTGATGGTGCAACTGTGTATCCCGCCCTGTGCCAGCATACAGTGCAAGAAGGAAGGCCAGGGAGCCTTATGGTATAGTGCACAAGAGCAGATCGTGCTTTGTGCATTGAGAGGCCCATCCCGTGCGTGCAACACTCTGTTCACACATCTCATCTCTCATTTGATTTAAAAGGAAAGATTGGTCACTCGCCCCACCCTCTGTCTCACTCTTTGATAGATACAGAGGGCAACCCATACTCACGTCCCCATCCTGTTAGGATGAAAGCTCACATTACTCAAGGGGTTGGTGATGAAGATCATGTCGGCTGTTGGTGTCGTCAGGATCTTGAGGACGAGGTGTACCTAGGGAGGCAGCCTACAAATCTCATACTTCAATGATTTGTAAGAAAAGTTGTCTGTTAAGAAGGGCAGACAGACTGATATTGCAGAGACAATGCACCAAGGGAGGTGGCTGCAAATTACATACTGAATAGGTTCTGCTGGTGAGTTAGCTATCCTGAATTGCAGGGTGTTACCACCTTTTCCACAGTCAGCTTCCCACCCAAGGGTGTTTCCACCTTTTCTTGGAATGAGGTCTGTTATGATAGGGAATTTCTTCATTTTCTCCCATAACAGTTTTGTTTGTTTTTTTTCTTTTCTTTTCTTTTTCCTTTTCTTTTTCCTTTTCTTTTTTTTCCTTTTTTTCATTAAGAAAGAGAATGGTAGAAATACCATGTGTCACATCCAACCTCGCCATCGTTGTTGGATCAGACGAGAAGAAAACAATGTCGAGTTGAGATGTTTCTGCGAAGGGGTAGTAGAACGAGACCGCCTCATGAGGAGAATCATAATGGCTATCAGAAGCACAACAAGAAGGACAGTGTGATGCCCAAAAGGAAAGGGGTAGATCGACTGTGATTGTCAAGATCCCCAGGCAGGGAAATACTTTTTCAGGCGATAGCCATTGATAAGGAAGGGATCATCAGAGGCATCAATGGTCTGCACCTAAATAGAGCCGTTAGGATTAACAGCAAGTATCTTGTACGGGCCCATCCACCGTTGTTGGAGATTGCCAGGAAACTTACCAAATCTCGAATCATAGGCTAGAACAAGATCACCTTCTTTGAACTCCTTGTGCTTGATGAAACTGTCATGATAGGCCTTTCGTCACGCTTGAGTAGTTTCCATGCACTATAGGGCCCTCCGTCGTATCTCATCCAATCATTCCAAGTGCAGGAGATGGCATTGAAGTGACTCACTATCTTCCAAGCGTTCTTTAACTGCCACTCGCAAAGAGGGAAATTCCAGCTCAACAGGGAAGACAGCTTCTATACCATACACTAGCTGAAAAGGGGTCTGTCCTGTAGTTGCCTTATGAGAGGTTTTGTACGCCTAGAGGGCCTCTGTAAGTCAATCGTCCCAGTCGCGATGATGTGTGGCAATCGTTCTTGTCAGAATTGAGCAAAGGATGCGATTGGTGACTTCAACTTGGCCATTGGCTCTGGGGTAATAGGGAGTGGACTTGTGATGGCGGATCTTATACAGCTCTGTCAGCTCCTCCATGATTTTGTTAAGGAAATGAGTACCCCTGTCACTTACTAGCTTGAGGGGACTACCAAAACGGGTGATAATATTCTTGTACATGCATAGGGCTACGCTATTACCATCATCCCGCTTTAAGGCTTTAGCTTCACACCACTTTGTGACATAATCCATACATACTAGGATGTATCTATTTTCCCTCCATCTGGTGGGTGGATCAATGGGACCTACAAAATCAATCCCCTACTTCTTGAACGGTTTTAGGGGAAGAATGGGTTGCAGCGGCATGGCACTTGTTTTGGGGGTTTCCCCATTCACTGACACGCATCACATCTCTTGCAGTAATCATATGCATCCTTGTGGAGGGTCGGCCACCAATATCCTACTTACAGAGCCTTCCTGGTTGTCGCTTCTCCTGCGAAGTGTCCACCACATGGTTCATTATGGCATGCTTTCAATAGTATGCCAATTTCATTCCCTGCAATACATCTTCGTAGCACTTCATCTTTGCCTTTCTTATACAAGGCTCCACCTAGCAAGGTGTAGGGGGCTGATTCTAACAGAAGCTTCTTCTTTTCATGGCTTGAGATGCCAGGAGGATACTGTTGAGTTGCCAAGAGGTTGCCAAGAGTTCCTCTTCTTCTGTTTGAGGGATCCATGATAGATGATCAGCTAGGACATGGGAATGGCCAGGCTTAGTGACCACTTCAAAATCGAACTCCTGGAATAGGAGCAACCATCTCATCAGTCATCCTTTAACATCGGCTTTGTTCATCAAGAAGGACAGGGCTTCATGATCCACATAGAACTTGAAATGTGTTGACAATAAATAGTGTCGAAACTTCTCCAGTGCAAACACCATTGCTAAATACTCAAGCTCTGTCACTGTATAGTTCCATTCCCTATCAGTGACCTTTCGGCTTGCATAATATATCAGTTGATCTAATTTAGAAGGGCCCTTTTGACATAGGACATCGCCTAGCCCTTCAACTTATGCATCTATGTGCACATGGAACTCCTTCGTCCAATCAGGAGGTTATAAAATAGGTGCTTGGATAAGGTACTATTTTAGGGCATTAAAGGCTTCTTCACAGTCATCAGTCCAAAGGAAATCAGCTTCTTTCCTTAGGAGCTTGTACAGAGGGGCTGCCTTGGTTGCAAAATGTGCAATAAATCTTCTGTAGTAGCCCACATGTCCAAGAGATCCTCTTAATTGCTTGAGGTTTGTTGGTGCTGTTAAGGCGGCAATCTTCTCAATCTTCGCAGGGTCTATTGCAATCCCTTGTGTTGAGAGAATATGGCCCAGGAGAACTCCTAATGAGACACCAAAGACACATTTGTCGGGGTTGAGAGAAATCCCATACTCTCGGCATCTGTCAAAACATTGTTCTAGGTATCCCCAGTGCTCTCGGATCAAACTATAGACACAAAAGTCATCAAGATACACCTCAATGAAATCATGCAGATGATTCTGGAAGGCAGCCATCATTACTCGTTGGAAGGTGGCAAGAGCATTACAGAGCCCGAATGGCATCACTCTATAAGCATAGGTCCCCCATTCTATGGTGAAGGTTATTTTAGATTGGTCCTCTTCTGCGATTTGGACTTGGTTATATCCACTAAATCCATCCAAGAGGGAATACAACTCATGGCCTCCCACTGTGTCCAACAGTTGGTTTGTAAAAGGGATAGGGAAATGATCCTTCTTCATCTTCGAATTGAGCTTTTGAAAGTCGACACATATTCAAAGTTTCCCATTCTTCTTGGATACTACAACAATGAGTGAAACCCATTCATTGTTAGCTACGGGATAGATGAACTTTGCTTCAAGAAGTTTCAATAATTCATCCTTCACCAGAGCAGAGTAATTAGGATTCATACATCTTTGTCTTTGCCTTACAGGTTTGGCATCAGGCTCTAGGTCAATGTGATGCTGGCATACTGTGGGATCAATCCCCTTTAGGTCTTTATATGACCAGGCAAACACGTCTAAGTTCTCCTTAAGTAGGTCTCGCAGGACCACTAGTTCTCCTTCTGGAAGATTGAGGCCCACTTTCAGGTGATGTTCAATACCGTCAGTATCTAGGAATGTTACTTGTCTTTCACCTTCCACTTCGCGGATAAATGTCCCATGGATTGCTTCTGGATAGAGGTTTGAATCTTTCAAGAGAGTAGTATCCTCGTCTGATATCCCACTAGAACTAGTGTCCTCCTTTTGAACAGATGACTCATTTGTATGTTGAGGTTGCTGGAAGGGTATCAAAGTTTTGTTTGGTTCTGTTTGAGTGGTGATTTCTTCTGGACTCAGGTATTTATCTTCCGAAGATGCGTCCAAGAATGTCACATAGCACGGACCTTCTAGAGACCACGGCTTTAAGGGCTTGGGCTTCTGTTGGTAGGGAGCATCATCATCATCTTTTCCCTCCTGTACTGAAAGGTCAAGGCGACATGAGCCACTGGTGAACTTAATTTTTATGCGTTTAATCCATTTCTTATACAGAGTCTGCATACTTTGTGGTCCATTGATCAACCCAAATGGCAACATGGTCATTCCATCCAGTACCCTGAGATATTTGGCATTTGAGGTCTCTGTAGGGACATCAACAAGATCATCCTCTATCAGAGGGAATTCTTCATCTGCACTTCCATAAATTGCTTCATTTTCTTCCTCATCATTCTCATCCTCTTCCTTTGGAGGCTCTGCCTCTACTTCTGTAGATGCTCTGTAGGAGAAGAATAGATCTTCTTCCTCTGCATCTACTTTTGCTTCTGTCACCACTTCTGACTTTGGTTTTTCCTCTGGCTCTGGCTCTGTATCTGTTACTGTCTCTGTGACTGACTCTGTATCCGCTCTATCTCTGTTTTGTAGCCACTCTGTATCTGCTCTGCCTCTGCACTATCTCTGCTCTGTAACTGTACTGTCTCTGCTCTGTCTCTGTGATTGTCATGTAATAGGGAGAACAGTACATCCATGCTTCTATTTCACTGTTAGAGGTGATTTTCGAAGTTAATTCTAGTTGAGGCAGGAGGTATTCACCCATGGACAAGGATTTTGCTTCCCTTAGCAGTTGGCTTATAGTGCCCACTATTAGGGACTGTGCCTCTGTTTCTTAGGAAAGATTTGCTTAATAGCCTCTTCATCTCCTGATGTACCATCTATTATCTCATTGGAGGAGTTAGTTATGACTTCAATGGATGTGGATCCATTGCCTTTTTGCGATCCATACAGCTTTAACACTACTTTGTTGGGTCCTCTGCCTAGGGTTAGGGTTCTTTTGAAACAGTCCGTCCTGGCTCTTGCTTCAAAAAGCCAAGGTCTTCCCAACAGCAGAGGGTATGAGGTCCCATAAGAATTTGGTTTAACCACCAGGTATGTCAGCCAATAATCTCTTCCTGCAAGGGTTGTTTTTACGTATGGAAGGATGCCTAACGGTTTGACTCTACTTTGGTCTGCCAATCTGATAAGCCATTGTGTAGGTTGAATTCCTTGCAACCCTAAGTCCTTCATTGTGACATCTATCATTATGTTTACTGATGAGCCTCCATCAATCAATGCATCTGAAATAAAGCACCCTTCGATCCATACACTAATCTCTGGGGTTCTAGGATCTAGGAAGGCATTAGCCACATCTACTTCCTTTATAGGCTCTGGGGCCTTATTGGTCTTGGTCGCTGTTGAAGGAGCGATCCTTATTAGTCCACGCCTTCTTGTCAAGATGCTTTTGAATTTCTTTTGGCAGCTGGGAGATAACATCAGCAATTGTCGGAATGTTAGGTTTGGTTTAAAAGTGTCTAGGTCTTTGACCAAGTCATAATCTTTGATAGGATCCACAGGTTTCTCCAGCCTGCTGGGGAATGGGGCTACACCCATTTTCATCTTTCCCTTTTCTTCTAGTATTTGCAGCATTGGCACTTCCTCTATTTCTGAAAGTGCTTCTGTATCATCTATCTCCTAAGCCTCTGGTCCTGTCTCTGGGACTGTCTCTGTAACTCTATGTGGCACTGTAGTGCTCTGGACTGTACTGTTCTGTTCTGTACTGCTCTGTCCCTCTATAGGTAAGTTGAACCTTCACAGTCTTGGCATGAGAGTTATTTTCATCCTGAACCACTGGTTCTTTCTTCTTGGTGCGCGTAATAACGACAACTTCCAATTCTACCAAATTGGAAGCAGGCTCTTGTACCTTCTGTTGACTATCACTGGCATTAGCCTTTACAAGGGCTAGACTGGGACAGTCCTTTGCAGTATGGCCTTCTCCTTTGCATCGGCTGCATAAGAGCTTATAATCCACAGATCGTCTAGGGTTTGGACAATTCAGGGAGATATGACCCTTTTCTTCACATCTGTAACATTCCACCTCTGATCTCTGACCACTACCAGACTGTCGTCCTCTGTAACTTTGAGAGGGAAACTCCTTGGATCGAAATTAGGACCAAACTCTCTAGGCTTTGTTCCAATATCATGTGTTGTCATTTTGGATTCTAGCAAGTTGAATCTTGCATTTTCATCCTTCTGTCTTTGTTCATGCATCTCTTTTCAAAGAGCAAATATCCTCTGTATGGTTCTTCCGCAAACAGTAGGAACAGAAGGCTCTAGGAATGGTTGGTTTTCGGGTACATTCTGTGGCTAAATGTCCCACTTGATGACACTTTCCTCACCATGTATTAGAGCGCATCACATCTCTTCCAGCTCCCACAGGAGTGGATATATTAGCGGTATTCACCTTCAGCGTATGTAGCTGCTCTATAATCACATCCAGAAGCTCTTTCTTGATACTTGCAACTGAGTTGGATAAGTAATCCTTCAGATTTTCACCTTCTGAAGTACTTGTAGTGGGATTTTGGGAAGCGTTGTAATTATTGCATAAATTGGTTGGGTCGATCCAGAAGGTCCTCTGTTCTGGTTCTGATTCAGAGCTCCTGTTGAGACTTGGGGTTGTTGATTCCAGTTGGTAGGGTTCCACTGTTGTTGAGTTGCTATTGGAGGAACTGTTTGAGGCCACTGTTGCTGTGGTTGAACCATCATTTGAGGCAATGTCGTCTGTGGTGACCACACTGGATTAGGTGCATTATACTGCGGCACTGTTTGCATCTGGGGATAGGGGTAGGGAAATGTCCCTGGGACTGCATTTGGTGGGTATACCATTCCTGGCATGGGAGGAGGTAAGACTCCTCTTCCTGGAGTCATTGAGCCTTGCTTCAACTTCGTCATACAATCTTGCACCTTCCACTGAAGCTTGCAAATTGACTGGTCTTCTCAATTCTACGAACTTGTGAACTTCTGGTTGTAGGCCCCTGAGAAACACTCCTTTTTGGATTCCTTCATCCAAATGATGGTTAGTCCATCTCTTCAGGATGGATTCCATTCGCGAGACATAAGCTTCTACTCTTTCTCTAAAGGACTGTTTTAGGTTCATGAACTCCTCTCACATCCGCTCTTCAAAACCTTCACGCCTGAATTTAGTGAGGAAGGCCAACTTCAAGTCATCCCATGTGCCAAAAGTTCCTGCTGCTTGTCTCTTATACCATTGAAACACCGTGCCCTTGAAAGTGGTGGGGAATATTGCTAACCAATGCTCAGGGGTTCTGGCATTGTTAGCCACACATGCTACCATGAATTCTACTACATGAAGATAAGGGTCTTCATTGTACTCTCCCTTAAAAACTGGCAATGGGACTACATTTGCTGGCCTGCCATCAATATTTTCAGGACAAATTTAACTAGGAAGGGGACCTTGAGTCACAATGGGGACTTCTGTAAAGAGTGCTTTTAAAGCATCAAAGGAGGCTTCTGCTGCGAGCTCGTTCTCAGCCTTGATTTTTGCCTTCTCTCTTCTCACGTACCTCTGGACGTGTTCTAACGCTTGCCTCTTTATTGTGTCATTTATCAGGGGGTTGGCTTCAACCAGTTGGTCTGGACTCAACAGGATAGTATCAGAGAGGGCTTCAGTCTCTGATGGATTCTCTGGCTAACATCTCCTCTACTTTCTTCTTTTCAACATCTCTGAATTCAGCTTTCAAACCACTATAGAGAGGGAGATATTCCATTCTGAAAGTATCAAAACTCATTCTTCTTAAGATTATTGTGGTGTCATTATAATAATGCCAGCTTATGAGGGTTTCAACAGTGTATGTTGTGAAAAACACTCTGTCTACCAACTTCTAGTGGGTTGCTAATTGGACAAACAGAAGATTGTCAGTGCACCAAGCATCCCACGTATCTTGCTGTTGAGCATCCACGAACAAATTCCAACTCTTTTCCTTCTTGTTTTCGTGAATCTCCATAGACCAAGACTCTTGAAGCTTCTTCACAATCTCCCACTTGATGATGTCTCGAAACTTCTCATTGAATGCCAAATCTTCCATGGATGGTCATTCTCTCTTCTTCTACTCTTCAGTTCATTCCCAAACAGTTTGCCACCAAGATGCAAGTTTCTGCTGCATCAACAAGAAGAGGAAACAGTCCACCACATAGAGCATGCATCATGATGGTGATATGTTTCCGCCATTGTGGGATGAACTTCTTGTGGAAAGTAGCTTTGATTATGAGAAATTCAAACTCTTCAGTGGAAGCAGGAACTTTGCAAACATCCATTGAATTTTCCTCTTCTTGACAATGCCATTTCCTTCATTTTCAGCCTCTTTTGGTGCTTGTTGATGGCAAGTTTCCCCGGCTGCGCACCAAAAACATGGAGCCCCAAGAGGAACACCAAGGAAAAGGGAATTCTCTTGCAAGAAAATCTATCTTGTGATATCAACAAGCTTTTATTTCATTCTTCTGATAATCAAAACAAAGAAAACAACAATTCTTCACGCAGCATCATAGTAGATTTCTCCCACGGATTTAATAGAATCAACCATAATCTTGAATGGAAATCAATCACATATTATTCTTCTTTAATGTCTTCATAGTTCTCTCTCTCAATCTCTCATATACAGTTACACTGTTTTGATAGAATTGGCTATCTCTGGCTCTCTCTCTCTCTCTCCATCAATAGTACATCATCTCCTCACTACAATACTCTCATAATAACCCTCAATAATCCTTCTTAGGTCGTGGATGCACCTCCCAAGAGGTATGTCTGATATGAAGAGTCACCAGAGCCACTACAGTGTCTTTTCACAGCTCACTACTGTCACTGTCACTTAGTCTTCTCTTTAGTCTTCAGCAACTGCTTCTTCCACTTATTTTAGCTCTTTTGAACTTAGATTCATCTTTTCCAAAAGTTAGAAAATTTTCCCAAAGTCACACATACATTCTACAGAACACTTACAGAAGGTCTATAGAACAGTACAGTACAGTACTAGAGCAGCTACAGTACAGTTACAGTACAGAGACAGAGCAGAGACAGAGGCTCTAGAGAGGGTCTACAGAAGGTCAGCAGAACCTCATAACTCATACTCAAACCATTCCAAACTATCAAAAACTATTCAATACCTTTCAAAAGATCTCAATCTTCATCAATCATCAATCCATGCTTCATACAGAAGAAAATTAGAACAAAACAGAAGCTATACAGAAGGTATACAGAACAAATCTGAACCTCAATAGAACATCATAGAGCTTCATATCTCCACTGAGAATCATCATGAACTTCCAAAATATAATCAATATCATCTAAAACACTCTCAAATACTTCCATTAACAACCATACATCATTCTAAATCCATAAAAAATCAATCATTCAAACCTCAAAAACAACAAAAATTCGTAAAAAAATTCAGTCTTTTTCCACTCTCAATAGATGGGTTGTGGTTTTGGGTTAAGTCCCCAGCACTGTCTCTAGAAGCTCATAAAAAATCAAGGATATTTGTAATCCTACACTTCCATAAACTATAGTTTCTACTATCTAACTTGCCTTCTTGAAGGTTGGTGGACAAATCCTCAATGTTTGAATTATCAGTATAGTAGCACTAGCACCACCTAATGCACCAACATTGCTAGGTGATATAGCAAACCATATTTCTCCCACATTTCTCCTTTTTGTTATTGAAGCCCTTATCTCTCACATATTCTTCACTCCTTGGAGCCCCCTGGGCTCTGATACCATATAGAAACTACAAGATACAATTAATAGAATTTAAGCAAGGAGTACAATCACTATATTAGGGAGTTTGAGAATTTTCATATACTTTGGGAATTTATAGGATATTCAATATTTAGTCACATGGTCAAATTGTTACCCCCTTCCTTGAAGGTGAAACTTTTTATAGATAATATATAGATGATAGTACCAAGTTTCATCTTCAAAAATGGATTAAGATTTAGCCACGTGGTCAAATCTTTATTCTAATTTGAGAGTGGAACTTGGGATTTCCAAATTCTCTAATATAGTGTTTAGAGAATATATAGTAAATATGAGAATAATAGAAACTACTTTAATATCAAATAAGCTTATACAAAGATGGCTCTATCTACCCATGCACTTCCACTATGAAGCTTAGGTGGCAATTAAGACATATTATAGGTGAAGAGCTAAAGTGTAGCTTTGGAGGGATCTTCCATTTATAGCATGTGAAGGTAGCATAGTCGACTTGTCTAACCATATTATGAACATTCTCTAGTCAGCTAGGGAATGTTCTAAGAAAGATCTTCTTTACTATTACCTCACAACTCGATGGATTATGCCTCAAGTTTCTACTAGTATAACTATTCTATTTAACCCAAAGGCTAGACCCACAAAGGTCACATTTCTACCATCTAATCATATATACCTCATCTGATATACAAGTCAGGACCAAATCGTACTCATACATGGCTTCTCCTTATAATGGGGACCTTACACCATGGAGCACCATGGATCATTAGCGATACCTTATGAGGGTGGGGCATTGAGTATATCTAAGGAATCATCACCTCCACCAGTCAAATGAGGTGCCTTTGAGCCTCCCTCTATGGCCAACCTAAAGTATAACTATTCTATTTAACCCAAAGGCTAGACCCACAAAGGTCACATTTCTACCATCTAATCATATATACCTCATCTAATATACAAGTCAGGACCAAATCGTACTCATACATGGCTTCTCCTTATAATGGGGACCTTACACCATGGAGCACCATGGATCATTAGCGATACCTTATGAGGGTGGGGCATTGAGTATATCTAAGGAATCATCACCTCCACCAGTCAAATGAGGTGCCTTTGAGCCTCCCTCTATGGCCAACCTAAAGCATCAACTCTGCATCTTAGAGATTGATGTGTTAAGAGTGTGTCAAGGTAGAACATGGTGAACATCCATATGACACATACAAGTCCTCGTCTACCATATCTCTAATGTGTGCTATCTCATCCAAAGACATACATGTGAAGATATCCTACAACTCTTCATCTGATATCCCTTGGCTCATTCTATTCTCTAGATCATCTATAGTGACCCATAGCCCAAAAATAATGTTAGCATAATCAATATAAGGGTGAAGGTGAAGCACAATGATATATATTTGAAAGAAAAGGTGTTATTTTAAAAACATATAATAAAGTACCAATGTAAGCAAATAGTCAATGAATTTGACAACAAGTGAATGCAAATATGATCGAGCGTATGGCTTCATGACAAGATCTTAGCATAGTTCTGCATAAACTAGAAGGGCTATGCATAGGTCCCCTCAGAAAGAGAAGTCTATTTCATTCTTTAAGAATCCTTGTACTCTAGTCTTGTTGCCTAGATTACCCATGCTTGTCTCCTTTGTATGCTATAACCCTCCTCGTCCTCCATCCCCTACAATAGTGAATTCTGTACTTGTATCCTCTCTTCATGTAGACTAGAAACATTGCTTTCATCATACACTCAAGCACTTTGAGATGTTGTTGGCACGACATACCATCAATGAGGTTGTTTCGATTTAGGTAGAAGATTACCTATTCAATATCAAATAAGAGCCTTTTTTAAAGAATAAAAAAACATTTATGTATGTTTTATACTATGAAAAAATTAACAAAGAAGATCATGCACCTGTTCATAGTGATCCAATAAGACAAACATGTCACACAAACATATTTTCTCAAAGTCTATCTCCAATAATCCACAGAGTCCTTGCCGAACAATTTTTCCTACCTCGTTCCAATATTACTTCCAACCATTGTACATTGAATATAATCATGGAAAAGCTACAATAATCTATTGAAATAACACTTTGCAGGTTGCCAACATACCCCATCTCATCCACTATAATGTTCAAATTTGTGGCTCGTCAGCAACTTTCTTGCTCAAATTTTACCATGATATCACAATCTGTTATAGAGAGTATTTTGTCAATGTGCTGAACTCAAAAATATCACCCACTCAAAAATCCTCCCAGAGACTTCCATCCCTTGGCATAAAGCTACAACCAAGGCATCATGCAACCATCTCATAGGCATGAATTGCAATAACTTCTCCATATCCTTGAGATATCAAATTAACCACTAGCATATACTATGCCAAAATTTTGATTGCATTACCTCACATTCTCTTTTGATTGTATACCCTAAACCTATATAAATAATTTACTCTCCTCCATGGTGTCATCCATCCTCTTCTCTATTTCATTTTTAACCACCACATCTCATATTAGTTTATCATTGTCCTTCATCATACATAACATCCTATTATCTAAATCCACCATTGAAAAACACTTCAAAATATACACCAATGCCTTCGACACTAGCCAACAACCTTCAACCATGGTACCCACTAAAGCCCCAAAGCCTTTTGGGACTTTCATGAAGCACAACAAGAAGAATATACATCTAGTATAGACTAATCCTACAATCTTTACTTCATCCACGAGATGTACTAGGAGGCGAGTTTGTATCATCAGCATGCTTATGGTTAAATAGCTCTTAAAGAGAGCCTACCTCCATCACTCTTTTCCTTAGGGACTCAAGGGAGGATGTCTTGATCTTCTTCTATGAGATCCACTCCACTATATTTGATAACTTATAAATTGCCAAGTGTATTTTTGGAGTGAGACACCTTGCAATCGTGATCGGTAATATGAGCTACCAAAAATTTAATGTATTACAAACTATAGATCAATATAAAGTAATGAAATATTGGATGTATTCACTATCAAGGTCTCAGGAAAAAATTGGCATATCTTGTGCTAATCATGGGATTTTAGTCATGTTAGTTGGTCATCTTTAGAAAATGCAAACCTAAGAGAATGTATCATACTCATCCACATACAAATAAAAATGATAATTTGCTTTACCATGTGCTTCTCTTTAGTGGATAGAACCTAGGGAGTACAAGGTAGTTGCACATGACCATTAGAGCTTGTTTGTGGCCAAAGCGGCTCCATCTTTCCTACCTCCTCCAAATCTATTCATGCCCCTAGAGTGTCTCTCTTTCCTATGATATAGTCCCACAACAAGCTACTAATATTCTTGAAAATGTAGATGGGATCTAGTAAATGGTTGATCTCTAAACGAGCCCAATATAGCAACTCATAGAAGAGTGCAAACTATCACATTTTTCTTGGAAGCAACTTCTTGTGGACCATCTTCCACTCATACCAATTTTGGATATTTATTTGTGTGGGGGGTTGTCCAAGGAATCGTGCTCTCAAATCATGACCCTCCAGCAAGAATACATTGTACCCTTGATAAGCCATCTTCTTCATGGTCCTTGACCTTTAGGAGTCCAAATTTGGTCCACATAATGGACATTCATGATAACCTGAGGTGACCAGGACTATCATAATAACTATATCTAGTCAAGACAAACATAAATGAGCCATGCTAGATAGTAACAATGAGAATGAAACCTCATTTACTTGAGCACTTCTCAAGTCCCAAAAAATCATACATGGTCCACATAAAATGACTCATATGTTAATTGACCATCTCCCAATATGCTTGCTCATGTCTTCTATAGTAATATTCTCCTTCCACAAGATCTTGAGCTAGTAAACTAATGGATAGAGATAGATGTTCATATTCAAGTATCCTTTCTTCCTAGAAAGCCATGGTGGGATATTGTAGTTCACAAGAACTACTAGCCACACTCAAAATAAATAAGAGGGGAGAGAGGCAAAGCATTCAATAATACACACACACACACAAAAGAAATGGAGACTTGTGAGCACAAAGATAGGGTTGAAATCTTCTTTTTCTTGTTTTTTCTTCTTCCACACAAAAGAACTAAGTCTACAATATGATAAAATACTAATATGAAAGTGCCACAATATATGTACATATGGTCACTTAGTGTGAATCCACTAGAAAAGAAGAGATGGCACAATAAATGTGGCATAACCAAGGATGGAGTACTTGGATGTAGTCCAATTGTAGAATCAGTGGTGTATCCTCATGATGGTCACCTAATACACCAGTGAATAATATTGTGTCATATCACCAAGGAACATAGTAGATACTAGCTCAAGTAGATCTCAATATCTCAACACACACACTCTAAGACGTCGAGTTGAGTCAAAATTGATTCATACCATCCATAGCAAGACCAAGCCAAAAATTTATTGGCTCTTACGAAAAGCTTGGAAAGGTGGAGCCAATGTGACCCCATGTTTACAAGTCTATTAGTATTTGTTGGATTCTATCTATGGACTATTAGATATGCTCAATGTCCCACCCTTGTAAGGTGCCACCAATGACCCATGGTGCTTTGAGTTGTAAGATCCCCATTATGAGGAGAAGCCATGTGTAAGTACGAATATTGGTTGGGGCCTAACTTGTATGTTAGATGAGGTCTATGTGACAAGATAGCAAAAAGATAACCTTTTTGAATCTAGTCTTTGGGTTAGATAGAGTAGTTATGCTAGTAGCAACTAGAGACACAATGCATCGAGTTGCATGATGTGGCAGTTATTAGGCACACAATGCATTGATTTATACCCTTGGTTGGGGGGTCTCAAGGGGGCTAATGGACCCCTTAACGAGGGCCTAGGGATAGCACCCAAGCTCAAAGATTAAGAGAATATTTCCAAGCCAACTACAAAAGGTCCATAATATGGTTGGACAAGCCGACCAAACTACCTTCCTAGGCTATAAAGTAAAGATCTCTCCAAAGCCATTGTCAATCTATGTTTCACTAGGTCAAAGTTCTTCTAGCTACCTTTAAGCTCTTTGTCTATTATCTTTTTGGATCACCATCTAAGCTTCATAGTGAAAGCACATGGGTGGACAGAGCCATCTTTGTATCACTTCGTTTGAAATTATAGTATTTGTTCTTCTCATATTTGCAATGTGTTCTCTACTTGCTCAAATTATGTCCATCATGCCATATAAATTCTACATGATATGAAAGCACAAGGGGCTTTGAGAAGTGAAGAGTATGTGAGGCAAGGGATTAAACATCAAAGAGGATAAATGTTGTCTATTGCATCAACTAGCAGTGCTAGCACATCAAGTGGTGCTACCATTGTACATATAATTCAAACATTGAGGATTTGTCCACCAATCTTTAGTGAAGGAAAGTTAGATGGTACAAACTACACTTTTTGAAAGTTTAAAATTAGAACTATCCTTGATTCTAATTAGCTTCTAGAGACGATATTGGGTACTGACCCAAAATCACAACCACTACTTGACCCATCAAATTTGAGTGTTATGATTCCTCCAAATGCAAATCTTCTATGAGTTTGGAAATAAAGAAATACAAATGTATTGTGTGCCTTAGTTACAAGCTGTTTTGATAGTACTTTAATCTTGATTTAGTATATAATGAAGGTAGAGAGGCTTCAAACATATTGAGGAGTCATTATTAAACATGAAATTAAATAAGGATTTATAACTTAGAGAATCAACTAGCAACAGATAAGTTTGCTAAAGGAGAGAGAGTAGAATCAAGAATATGTGCGACCAAATGGCTGGCGTTGGGACACTAAAGACTAGTGAGGAGCTAGCTCCGAGGTGTCTTTGGACTTATCCACCAAATTCTGATGGATTAGAAACTATCCTAAACACTCAAATGAGATCCCAAGATTTGATATTTTAGTATCTTTGTGTACTATTAACGGAGGAGGAGTTGTGGCTTAGAGCTTGATAAGATAGCAACAATGGAGATATTGCATTCTCTTCTAATGCGAAAGCAAAGACTGACTCATGGGTATTTGGTGCCACCCATCATATGACCAAAAATAAAGGTCTATATACTTCTATGAAGCCTCTACAAGAATCCATCACAATAATAGTTGAAAATGATACAAAATACCCTGCTAATGACACGTGCTATTTTATTTATTGCTGCAAATGGCGAACTTAAAAATCTTTCAAATGTATTATATGCTTCAAAGATTAAGAGAAAGCTGCTATCAGTTGCTTCTATAACTAATCTTGGCCATGAGGTGAGGTTCACTAAGACAGGTGTAGAAATTATCAACAATACTAGCAAAGTTTTTGACAAAGGAAGAAAGAAGGGACAACCTTTATGAGCTAAGTGCTCTTACAACCACACCACTAGTGTGGGCACAAGTAAAATTTAGCATGAAAGATTTGGTCACATTGATTTAGTAGTGTTAAAGGAGATGCATAAGCAAGATATGATTGCTTACCTACATGCAGCTGAAATGGAGGAATCATATAAAGCTTGTATGGCAATCAAGTAACAAAGAAAGTCATTCCCACAAGAAA